>NW_015540958.1:128873-135467 GCF_001515605.1 Sinocyclocheilus anshuiensis
TAAATCAATTAATTATTCTTATTAATTATTATTATCTGGAAAAAAAAATGAAAATTAAAAAAAAATTGAAGCTGCTAGGTCACACTTAAAATGTCCATTATATTATAATATATGATAGTATATTATAATAAATATATAATAATAATAATATTATTGTAAATATTACTTTTAATTAAAAGTAACAATACTTATTATTATTTTTTATCTCGAGATTCTCTCGGTTATCATCCACCAGAGTCCTTGGGAGTTCCTTATTATTATTATTATTATCATCTAATTGAATTGACATTCATACATTTTTAAGTTTATTCAAATACCATTTGAGGCCACTGTGGTTATAGATGAGTATTTTCTCCTCTGGTTATGGCTATTTCAGTGTATTATGTAATAAATCTGTGCCATTCCATTAATAATACAAAATATGAATTCATTCCGCAAAAAGCCTGTGTTTTTTTTGTTTTTTTTTACACGATGAATTATTTATAAGGTTTTTCAAAGTTACAGTTGTCCATTTGTCTCCCAGACGTATCCTGTTGAACTACGCCGTGTTTAACCCAGACATGGGCTACTGTCAGGGCATGTCAGACCTGGTGGCTCCTCTTCTGACCGAGATCCAGGACGAGAGCGACACGTTCTGGTGCTTCGTGGGTCTCATGGAGAACACCATCTTCATCAGCTCTCCCAGAGATGAGGACATGGAGAGGCAGCTGGTGAGGATATCTCCTCATGGAGTAAATGAAGAGTAAATGTTGTTGTTAATATTTTGCTCTAGTTATGTGTACGTGTGTGTCCAGATGTACCTGCGTGAGCTCCTGCGGCTGATGCTGCCTCGCTTCCACCAGCATCTGACCCGGCTGGGTGAGGACGGCCTTCAGTTGCTGTTTTGCCACCGCTGGGTTCTTCTGTGTTTCAAGCGCGAGTTCCCTGATGCTGAAGCCTTGCGCATGTGGGAGGCCTGCTGGGCACATTATCAGGTACAACACGCTCACTGGGCTTGATATCAGGTTTGCATGAGGTATTTGTTCAGCAAATATGACTCGGGTATTAGTTACGATGCACCATAAGCTAATATTGTTGCCATAAAACGTACATAAAACCAATACTTCTTGGGATGTTTTGTACAAATACTGACATTTATCCTGATCTGTAACTGTTAATTGTTTTTGTAGGTTAAGCTGTTGATTCAGTTTTTAGTTGCCCTGTAAATGTGCTCATTTTATTTTTAGCTGTGTATTATACAGTGCTGTTCAAAAGTTTGGGGTCAGTAAGATTTTTAAAGAAGTTTCTTATGCTCATCAAGGCTGCATTTATTTGATCAGAAAACAACTGTAATTTTGTGAAATATTATTGCAATTTAAAATGACAGTTTTCTATTTTAATGTACTTTAAAATGTAATTTATTCCTGTGATGCAAAGCTGAATTTCCAGCATCATTACTCCAGTCTTCAGCGTCACACGATCCTTCACAAATCATTCTAATATACTGATTTATTATCAATGTTGGAAACAGTTGTGCTGCTTAATATTTTTTGGGAACCTGTGATACTTTTTTCAGGATTCTTTGATAAATAAGTTAAAAAGAACAGTGTTTATTCAAAATAGAATTTTTGTGTTACAATATACACTACTATTCAAATATTTGGGGTCAGTAAAAAAAATTCTTATAAATTAAGAAATGAATATATGATGTATTAAATGGATTAAAAGTGATGGTAAAGACATTGTTAGAAATGTAATGATTTCTGTTTTGAATATATACACACTAATACACAGCTAAATTTGTATTTAATTAATATGAATTATTTATGTAATATTTAATTGATTAAATAATATATATAGTATTTATGTTTTTTATTCTTTACAATCAATTATTGGCCTTTTAATTATTATTATTATTATTATTATAAATGAAAATGAAACTCCATGACAGCTTTATTCATAAACACTTTTGCTGGAAAATAATGACATATGATGCAAAACATTACAGATGCCTCGTTTCAACGTTTCCTTGGGGAACATTTTTTTTTTTTTTTTAGTTTTCCTTCAGTGGAACACAAAAAGTGAGTTTTTGAAAAATATTCTGGCTACTGTTTTCAGTGTTTTAGTGTTTATTAATATTTATTGATTTAGTCATTCATTTGCTCACACACGGATTCATTACAGCTGAATCTTACATTAAAATGTATGTTTTTGAAAAGCCTTCATAGGTTAAATGTTGTGTGGTTTTATTGTTATTGTTGGTTTCTCCTTTGAATAGAACTGGAAACCGACTGTGTTTATGACTGCAGAAGTTAATTTCTCTTTTTGACTTCCTTTTATTCTTTTTTACGTATTTAGTGTTCTAACTAGAATTTTGGGTGAAAGTTCAAACCGATGTATGATGTAGAAATCTCTGAAGCCATGGAAACCAAAACGAAGTTGTTCCTTAAATGCACTTTCGCTGGATAGATGCTAATTTTTCCCCATTTAGATAAACGAATGGGTGTCTGTATCACTTTAAGGATCTGCAGAGTGTCTAATGAAGATGAGATGCTAATTATCAGGTTTCCACAGAATCTATTTGCATACATTGGCATGGTAATAACGAGGTGATTTTGGGGAGCAAAGTGGTTTGTCTCTTCGTTGCCCCCTCATTTGCATATCAACATTTACTGCTTTTTAATTGGCTCTATGTGCATTTGGCCTTCACGATTGGTCATTTTATTGGCTGTTTTGGCTCAGTGTGTTTTCTGTGTGGATGTGTATGTTCTGTGACAGACGGACTACTTCCACCTGTTCCTGTGTGTCGCCATCATCGTGCTGTACGGCGATGATGTCACAGAGCAGCAGCTCGCTACAGATCAAATGCTGCTGCACTTTAGTAACCTCTCCATGCACATGAATGGAGAGCTGGTGCTGAGGAAGGTATGAGCGCGCACACACACACACACACACACACACACACCGCTGACAGAGCTCCTCATGGTTATGTATGCTGTGTCTTTGTGTCATCCAGAAGTGATGCATCTCTCTAGCGCTGCATATAAAACATATTTTTCTTACAGCAACAAAAGTTAGAATGCCAAACATGCTGTCATCTCTGGAAAAATATTTCTCAAAATCCGAATTGTACCGTAGAGATTATGATAGAAACAAACGCACCCTGTTGTGGTCAAGCTGACATTATAGACCAACTGTGATTATATGTTCAATAAATTGTGCGGCCAAAAATAATTTGATAATTATCTATATCAATAAATAAATAATATAATATAATATAAATAATTTCAATACAAATATATATACATCATTTAAATAAAAATCTTCTTCAGTAGAACACAAAAGAGTGAATTTTCGGGAAAAAAAATTCTGGCTGCTGTCTTCAAGATTTCAGCATTTATTTGTTCATTCGTTTTATTCATTCATTTACTGATTGAATAAAAGAATGTCTAATAATAATGTAAAGTTAATGAGAGCTGTCAGTGTGAAGCTACAAAAAGAATTGTAAAAAATCTCTAGGAGCAAATTAAAAAAATATCTTTTTGTGTTCCACAGAGGGGAAAAATAAATATGGCAATAATATTAGTAATGTAAAAAGAAATATGGTCATAGTAAATTATGATCAATTACACATTTTTAGGTGAATTATTTTTTTTAATGAGATACTGAATTATTACTGAATAAGTTACCTCATTTGTCTCTTGATATGTAGATTGAATATTTATTGATTTATTTTGCACTGTTTTATAATTAATTTATTTATTGAATTTGGACTATATTTACTTGTTTATTTATTTTGATTGATTGTATTTACATTATTATAATTATTTTAATTGCACTTTATATTTATTTATTTTTGTTTCATTTAAACCAATTTTGCAATATTTATCTATTAAGCAATCTTATTATTTAATTTGCACAGTTTATTTATTTACATTCATGCATTTGGCAGACACTTTTATACAACTCACATTGCATCAAGGTATACATATTTTGTGAGTTCATGCATTTCCTGGGAAGCAAACCCATGACCTTGGCATTTTCTAATGTTAGCTACAGGAATGCTTTTATTAAATAATGAAAAAGCTAAATATGAAATGTAATATAATATAATATTCTAGCAGTGTTTTTGCCTTGTTATTTTTCAGTTCTCAGTCCATCTCTCTTTCTCTGTCTTTCTCTCTCATTGTCTCTAATCCTAGGCACGTAGCCTGCTCTATCAGTTCCGCCTTCTTCCCAGAATTCCCTGCAGCTTGCACGACCTGTGTAAACTGTGCGGGCCAGGAATGTGGGACAGCCGTTACATCCCGGCCATAGAATGTTCCGGAGAGCATCCCGACTCTCAGAGCTGCCCCTATGGAGGCACCGCCACCCCCGAGAGCCCACCTTTACCCAGCCCCAACCAGCCCAACAAGGGCAAGAGGGGCTCCAAGACACGAGACATTTTCACTTTCCGCAAGCACTCCTGACTCCAAGCACGCCTCAGGAACGCCGATACCCATAAGGCTTAGCCTCTGAGCCGCATTTCAGGTCTCCATTGTGTTGTACTCAACGTCTGGTATGAATCACTGCCTTGTGCATAAAGGGTACCAATGTTGACGACCTCTTTTAGAGGTTGAGGAACCTAATCAACTTGTGTTTCATCAATAATTCACAAGTACAATTATCACAAACAATCAAGACTAAGTCTTCATCCATCTTTCATGAAGTCACATCTTGCGAACTGACATCTCGGAATATTTTTGGATTTTTTTTTATATCGACAATGTATGCATGTGGTGTTAGTGTTTGTGTTTGGTTTGTTACCACAGTGGAAGGTTGTGTTTTTTTCTGTTTGTTTGTGTTTTACTGCATTTTTTGTGCAGTTCTCATCTAAGAAAGCAAACAATCAGCCAAAATGAAGTGGGAAACTGTTATCACTGGCTCTTTGACATCAAAACATTGTTTTATGATCATCTATGCCTTTCATATCCTCACAATAAATATGATGATATAGAGATGGGAGAAGATCTTCCTCTTATCTCGAGTCCTTGAAAATCTTAGTCAATGTGAAATTAAAATTGATGCTATGCATGTTTAGGCTACTTTTTTTTTTTTCAACAATATGCCACAAGGTCCTGGTGATTGAGTTTTCCCTGGAATATTATTTTAACATAACGTAATGTCAGTTATTACATTTACCAACTGAGCATTAATATAGGCCTACCTGTTAAATCATGAAAAAGCGATTTGCATTTTTGTGTTTTTGTTGTGAAATATTGCGTCCGTGTTGAATTGGTAAACCCGCAGCTATAGCAGAAGGTCTTAATCTTCTTCTCCAGAACAGAATGAGCTTTAATCCAAAAACCCAAGAGGGAGTTTGACTTTAATTAGTTTATCTGGCGATGGAGTGCGCTCTCAGAGATTAGACACCGTGCTTGAGCGCGTGTGAACGAGAAGGTGCCTGGCGTCTTTGCGGTTCCCCAGAGCCTCTTTAAAAGGTAGATATCGGCAAATTGCTGTCAAAAGGTAACATTAGACTCTTTAAGACCAGCTCTGCCTCTCAACATGCGGTCTCCTTCAGTGACAGGCATTATGGGCTTTCGCTAGCCATTAGGCGAATGGGCTGCTCTCTGAGGCACGGCCGAGGGATCTAGAAAGGGTTTGGGGATGATGTAATTCTTGTGAAATTATTAGAGGAGAGCCACTTTCCATTTACGGTAGCGTATCTGCCTGCTGCTATACGGTGATGTTTTTATGCATCAAAGCTGTTGCTGATTACACGGTCATTTTATATAGAGAGAATATCACGTCTACTTACTCATCAACTGTTTTAGCAACACCAAGTGACGCATGTAGGCTAAAGGATGTTTGTTTGAGCCCAATTAAGCACGTTTTTGCGTTTAAAAACATGAAACACAAGGTGGTGAAAACAAGCAACGAAAAAAAATGAGGTAAGGTTTTGAGACGCGCTATTAAAAGTTAAATTTATTTTATTTTATTATTTTAATTCAAGCTTAAATTCTCATCAAGATTTACCTGGCATGCAGCGCTCAGGTGCTTCCAAAATGCTCAACATTCAATAACATTCCCATTTTTAACAGAGAAACAAGGCGACATTTTAAAGGGGTCATAGGATGCTACATGCACTTTTACAAGTTGCCGATCTCAGATGCCTGTCTGTGTGACGTCACACAGACGGGCCACTCCCACGATAGTTTGATTGACCGTAGCGTTTCAGCACAGACTGGTTTGGTGTCTTACCTTAGCTCCGCCCTGAGTGAGCTGTCATCAGTCCGCCATTGTTTCACCGCCGGAGCAGATGTAGACAAGAATGACTCCTAAGCGATTGAGGTGATCTGTTGTTGGATGTAATAATGAACATAGCAGTCGTCATTTACTTCATATCAACTTGTGGAAAATGGGCATCCTATGACCCTTTTAAATTAAGCGTGGATGATAACCGGGCTGTGAGGTGTTGCCCCTCAAATCGCGTTTACACGACACCGTTTTCAACTTAAAACGGTGTTGTGTAACTAGTTATGATTAATTATAAATATTTAGATCCGCTGTAAGTATTTACTTGACCTCTCAGGGTCAACTGTCTGTCAATTCTAAGAACGTTAATTTCCTGGT
>NW_015540958.1:136347-144286 GCF_001515605.1 Sinocyclocheilus anshuiensis
CAAACACACCTTTGTAAAAAGGTGCAAATGATACTTAATGTATCGGTTAATAAGACTAAGTTTGATACTTGCACGTCTTGTCTATCTGACAGAGAGTCCTGATACAATCTGAAGGCTCAAGTTGATCTTTGCTGAAGCTGGTTGATGAAAAAGAATCTTTCTTTAGGTGAGGGGGTGTTAGATATTATTTGTTAAATATAACAAATAGTTGTGTGTCTGATTGGTCCAAATGCTACATTGGTCATTCACTTGCATGACTTTGGGGGTCTGAAAGCGAAAACGGGTTTCAGAGTGCAAGTAGGCTATAACCTATCTTCTCCGTGTCAACTACAAAAACACAAATTTGTGAAAATGTCATGCGCATGCGTTTTATGTGTACGCATAGTGTTTACATGACATTAGCAACTAGGCCTAGCATGCATAATATGGCTATTAAAGTCATTTTCGTGAATTTGTGTAAACGGGATCATTTTGATAACTTTGTCGTCTGTACACGAAAAACGCACAGGAAAAACGTTTACGTTTTTAGCACATTTTCATGTAAACTTCTCCGTAGTAAGATTAAAGTCAAACTTTAATCCGCTTTAAAGTGTTTTTTGTAATGTTAGGTATTTCATTCTGTTGAAACCCAATACTTGGATTTAAAAGTCCAACATTTTCTCTCATAAAAAAAAAAAATCATATTGTTACTGCACGCAATGGATCTTGGGATAGCCTTCCTGTATCCTTCATGGTCCAGGAAACGAAGGACACATTTCAAGACCGCGAACTGGGACAACCTTCGTCGGCTGCTGTGGTGTATTAGGTCTTTGAATGCAGCCTTCGAAGGATGCAGCCTCTGAATTGGGACGCCTATTAACTTTCAGTCTTTATAATGTCTATTTGTTTAGTTACATTTTTGTATGAATCCCATTGTACAAATGTATACAAAATTGGCCCCTTTATAAAATAGTTTTACTTTGAGAACTGGTTGAACGGCCTCTATTGTTATTTCTAGTACATGAAAAAAATGATATTCTTATCAAATTAATGAAAATTACATGTTATTTAATAATGGAATTTATACATCTTATTATTTATTGCATTCATTTTATGCTGAATATAATTAAAACATTATATTACAGTAATTTTTAATGCAACCTTTACTGTGATACAATGAGAATGAGAACTTGCCTACAAAAACAATTAAAAGTAAAACATCCAGATGCATTACTGTAATTTGAGGAAAATGTGCTTGTTTTTTTTTTTACATAAAAATAATGTCATGTTAATATCAAAATATAATTTCTTACTTTTGCCCTTTTAATTATTTTTTGTGAGATTCACCCAGCAAAATTATATCATAGATAAGACAACATTTTATAATCTTGTTTGTTGTGGGAAATTATTTTCCTTTAAGCAGTTAGTGTTTATGTTTGTTCACTTGTTGTTGTGTCTTAACAGAAAGAAGATTAGATCATAGTCTGTATGATCATGAAAGCCTAGATCAGAAACACTATTGTGGGTTGGTTTGCTGTTTTCTGTTGCAGGTAGTTTAGCAAAACCAGCAAATTAGCTTGCATCATCTGTTATTCATTGACGTGCAAAAACGTCAGAACGCATAATGGCAGTCCGTCTCTCACTCGTTCTGTTTGGTAAAAGCACGAACGAACACACACATAAAAGCAAACACTTACCCGACTAAAAGACCCAGATGTTGTGAGCTAATATATGCATTTAGCCAATGGACTGTTAAAATATACAGGCCGGAGGTTTGGAATAAGCTTTAATTTCCTTTGGCTTTCCATAATGGAAGTCAAAAATACCTTTTCCATTTCCTGTGAGCGAGCTATTTCTGGAAAGCTAAATCTGATAAAAACACGATGCAGGTAGCAACACGAAGATATCATGAGCCATTTCACGTCCGTCCTTGATTGTATTCCTGAAGTATCAGGTTGCTTTTATTAAATGAAACCCATGTACTTGCTTAACATTACTGCTTTAATATCACATTTACCATGGATTATCACAAAAAGCTTTTTTGAAAAAATGTCAGACCTTACAAAAGTGGATTTTAGAGTGTGTGTGTGTGTGTGTGTGTGTGTGTGTGTGTGTGTGTGTGTGTGTGTGTGTTTTCTACCCTGACCTACTTGAAGTGTTTGGTTTTCCCGCCCTGGTTCTCCCTCAGACCTGTGGCTGTGTCTCCTCCTTTGTCTTTGAATGACAGTGCTGGTTGCACGCGAAGCCCCCTGCAGTGAAACTGCAACGATTGCTGTGTTATTGCCCCTAATTATCAATTATCAGGACCAGACCGGCCCACCTGCAGCAGACTGCTGTACATTTGACCAGCTCTGAGGTGAATGACAGCAAGGCTGAATTTATATGATGTAAAATATAGTAAAATTGTGAAATATTATTGCAATTTAAAATAATTGTTTTCTATTTGAATATATTTTAAAATGTAATTTGTTCCTGTGATGCAAAGCTGAATTTTCATCAACCATTACTCCAGTCTTCAGTGTCACATGATCCTTCAGAAATCATTCATTGTAAAAAAATATTTCACAATATTACCATTTTTATTGTACTTTTGATTAAATAAATGCAGCCTTGGTGAGCATAATTGACCATAATATCGGTCTGTTATGCCTTGGTGAGCATAACAGGTAGTGTGTATATTTATATTTTGTAGGATTATGTAGAATGCCAAAGCTAAAGCAGTGTGATCAGTGTGTGTGTCAGGAGAATATATATATACTGTATATACACATACAGTACATACATACATACATAAAAACTGCCTTTTTACTTGATATTCTCTCTTAAAGGGATAGTTCATCCAAAAATGAAAATTCTGTCATTAATTACTCACCCTCATGTCGTTTCAAACCCGTAAGACCTTCGTTCATCTTCAGAACACAAATTAAGGTATTTTTGATGATGTGATTTGATCTGAACGAAAACAGCGTATCCGTGTGACGCAGCTGACACAGAGCAGCATATGCTGTTTTCGTTCAGATCAAATCACAACAACGTAGGAAACAGATCCGGCGTGACGCAGCTGACACAGAACAGCATACACTGTTTACGTCCAGCGGATATTCTCCAAAATGGCACTACAGGGTGACGCGGAGGAGACGAACTGTTGAATTGTCGTTTTTTTTTTTCTTTTACGCACAAAAAGTATTCGCGTAGCTTCGTATAATTGCGGTTGAACCATTGATGTCACATGGATTATTTTACAGATCTCCTTGCTACGTCTCTTGACTTGGGAACATTTCACTTGCGTTGCTGTCTATGCAGCGTCAGACAGCTCTCAGATTCCATCAAAAATATCTTAATTTGTGTTCCAAAGATGAACGAAGGTCTTACGGGTTTGAAACGACATGAGGGTGAGTAATTAATGACAGAATTGTAATTTTTGGGTGAACTGTCCCTTTAAGCAAATTTTAGCCTTCATTTTTGATCTTGCAAACTTGCAGGTATTTATTTAAACCAATTTAAAAGACCACTGGTCTGTGTGTCTAAACAGCCTGATTGGGTTAATTAATGCATAAGAGTAGTTCTACATGAATACTAGCAAAACACAATCCCAGACGACACTATTATACCAGATTATCTGACACAATAAATGTTTTAGTGTGTGTTTGTGTTTGAGAGACCAAAGTAGAGATTTCACAGCCAGGTGTGGGACTGCATGACACAAAATATATTTATTTTTATAAGCTTAACGAAACATTTAGAAAGCTGGAGTTGACTGGACAGACAAGTTCATATTCTTAGTAAGTATGATGTAATTTAAGAGGCATCGTGATCATCAGATGAGCACAGTGAGAATCATTTGTATAGTGTGTTGTCTGCCATGTGAAGCGTAGATGCATGATCACTGTTATTTGTGTACATACTGATTTGATGAATGTATCACCCTGAAGGCCTATAGGACACTGTGTGTGTGCAGTGTTTCAATGACAAACACAAATCATAGCGTGAAGGCTTTTGTTTGTACATTTAATTCTTTTAATTAGGAATATTAATTTTGAAAATAAAATTGATGTTATTGAGGCCTGTTATTTGGTAGGTTTCTAGAGTAAGTACATGTTTTGAAGGAACTTCAGTTTAACCAACTACCTGATTAAAGAGCAGTTTATGTTAGAGAAGTTGTATAATAAAAGTCAAAACAAAACAAAACTGAGATGGCATTGATGAAGCAGAAATGTGAAAGGATTTAATTAGCTGTTTACAGTGTGAATGCATTATCAAAAACTAAAATTTGTTTTATTATTTTATTAATTTGCACTTTTGAACAGCCCAGATACTGTTATAGTTTTTAATAATAATTTGAATAGTATATTTTCTTTTTTTATTTCATTAATTATTTTAGCTAAAGTCTGAGTAATTTTGTTGTGGTTTTGTCATTTATAAATGAGTTTTTTTTTTATTTCAGTTTAATGTTTATTTCAGTTATTTCATTTCTATTATTTAAAATTTATTAATATTTTTATTACAGTTATTTATATTATTTTTATTTTTAGTTATTTTAGTACATCAAGTTAAACTAAATGAAAATGAGAAATGTCTTCTTGAAAATTAGATAAAATAAAATAAATGTACAATTATTTATTTTATGGCACATTTAATAGGACTATCATGTGATTGTATCGATACAAATGCATATGTGTGCATAATCACAGTATAGGTTCATCACAACTTGTTCTTAAACATCAAGAACAGAAACAAAAAGTATAGTCAGACTTGCCATGTCTTAAAGCAAAGGATAAAAGTCATTGATATGATGAGCTGTGCTCTGTTAGAGGATTAGAAAATAATACATTTAATTATTCAACAGTACAGGCCTTGAAAATAATCCCATGCAGCATTCATGAGTTTCAATAAATAAGATTTAAGCTCAACAGCAGAGAGACGTGTCAAATCTTTAGGAGATTTAAGCTGGAGAATGTTCCCAGTGGTCCTGGTGTGTTTCCAGCTGGTTATTTCCTTGGCGACGGTTTCCAGGGAGCCACTTTAACTCCCAGATCAACTCAGCTCACATAAACAAGAGCACTTGAGCGGTTAAAGTGCTCCGTGAATACCGAGACACACCCATACATATCCTCATATATATTTTTTTAAATAGATGTTATGATTGTGGAGTGATATTTCCTGAATTTCTCCACTGGGATCAATTGATGAAAAAAATATAATATATTTGACTAAATGATCTCCATATAGTTCCAGTTGAATGTTATTAATTGTTCTTCTGACCTTTCATAACCTTTCTTCTTCACCTCTCCGCTCAATCTGAACCCCTGTTAATCAATTAATATTGATTGATAAGATACTGATCAGCTGAAAGCCGTGAGCAGGAAGGTCATATTTTTATTTATTCAATTATAGGACTTCCAGTAGGCCGCAATTATGGCTCAGATTCATCCACCTGCTTTGCACAAGTACATTTGTATCATTTATTAATTTTATTTTGTCAGGTTGGGCAGGGAACATCTGTGAGCTGTGATCTTCATGTATGTGTTTTATGTCTTTCACGAGTCTATATGCAGGCTGTTTCGGAGAGAAGAGATTTTCTCTGTTTCTTGCTTAGTGTGATTATGAATCATACGCAGATGTTATCAAGGATTATTCTCTGAACTCTTGCACAGATATCTGTAGGACACCCACCCACACAAGGGATAGAAGGAACCATGTTGATTTATTTATTTAATTTTATGCTTTTGTAATGTGCCTGGCTCGAGACTGGGAAAAGACTTTAGAAAGCAGCTTTTTAGAATCCAGTCTAATGACTTTAAACCGTTAAATGACCTTCTTATTTGGTCCTAGTACAAATAGTTTTGGTGTGAACAACCAGAAGGTTGAGTCTTATATATGCCAATACTGTGGTAATACAATCCATGAGTTCACTGGAACTTTGAATCGGTATTTTTCAGGAAATGGTGTGATTTATGTAAGGAAATTATTATTTTAATAATTTCATGTGAAAAGGTTACTGCTGATTTTGTCATCACAAATACTAATTTTTCCAACGAAATTCTTAAACTATAACACCCAGTCTCGCAAATTGACTTTATAGGCTATTTATTCTTAAAGGGGTCATATGATGCGATTTCAATTTTTCCTTTCTCTTTGGAGTGTTACAAGCTCTTGGTGCATAAAGAAGATCTGTAAAGTTACAAAGACTAAAGTCATAATGTTCTTTTTAGCAGCATCATATGACCCCTTTAAGGCAAATCATACATTATTTCAACCCAGTCAACATAGTTTTAGAATTTATATCTCCGTTTCAGTGTGACTTTTAATAAATCACCCAAATATAACTGAAATAAATATTAATAGCCAAGGACATTTGTTTTTTTAGAATATTTTATGCCAAGCCTGCTATATTCTGAGTTTCAAATGTAGGTTTAGAAAATGAAATATAGCAAAGAAAAAACAATTTCAACCATGTAGTCAAACTTTCCTATGATGTGAAAGTCGCTGTGAATTTAAATATGATGTCAGTGGAAAATAAACAGCACAGAACAGAAAGTTGAACAGAAAGTATAGGCTATATACACTAATTTTCTTTCTAATTTTTTGTCTTTGCATGGTATATAGCCTAAATGATGGTAGCCTAATCGAGTTGTTTGATTCATATGCTTCCTACTGTTTATAGCCTAGCCTACTTCATTGACTTGATTCTGTCATAATCCTCTGTAGCCTACTCATGACGGGGGTTCACCGTAATTAGAGCCTCTCACAGGGAATCCTTTCTGTCGGAAAAATACCTCCACTCAGAGTCACCCTATCCCTTCTCTGTCGGGAACGACTCTGAAATCCCGCTATGACAGACAGGAACCCAACCGCTCGTGAATGTAACACAGAGCAGGGTCATAGAAACACCTTGAGAGGAACGTGAGCGTGACTGTAGGTGTTTGTGGGGGTTGATACAGTGGGAATCTGAGGTAAAGTGAGTCATTTGAAACACTGGATGAGCTGGCATTCACCGCGTGGTGCACCTGAGGGTTCACATCAACTGTATTGTGAAAATCCAAAAAGTTTTATTCAGTAGCCTACTGGGGAATAACTAACTAAAAGTAGCCTACAGATTATACTTCAAACACTTTGTGTACTAACAAACTACTACTTTCAACGATTAAAACAATTGGTTAGTCCTATAAACGGCTCTTTCTTGCTTGTTTGTAGCACTGGAAAGTTCGAATTATTTTACTGAATCGGTTCGTTTTATTTTATTTGATTGAGTGCTGAAAAGTTTCAAATTATTTTATTATGAAACTGATAGTTCCAGTCCTTGATTCTGATTGGCTGAGCCGCGTTTGAAGCTGTTGTAAATTACTCTACAAACATACACCTTTGTTTAAGTATGTGTGTTGACCACTTTGTTGCAACCACAAACATTTCGAGGAACTACATTGGCGGAAGAATGTTTTTATTAATATCATTACACTTTATTTGCTCGGTTTTATTTTGTGAAACCTTACTACGTATATGGAATAACCGTTTTATAAAAGCAATAAGCCCCGTGAAGCCGTGGTTTACAGTGAATTTATAACAGCTAAAGGGCGTTGTTAGGCATGACACGGAATCCGTTCGATGCAACGGTTCTCCCTCATCTTGTGCTGGAAAATGTGAATCATTATAGTGAATCGGTTTCGCTCTCACTCTCATAAGCGCTTGTAGTTTGTAGTGAACGTGCTATGGTAAGTGTTGTTGTAATGATGTGCGATCTGACATTATCAAGTAGGCTATATCACCAAATCACACACAGAGTGCAGGCACGTGAATTAGTCTATTAAATCTCAAAATTCCAGGCATTCTAAATTATAGACGGCAAAAAATGCTTCGCCTACTGGCGGTTTTAATTTCATATTTCGACAGTTTTTTTTTTCATGTTTTAAATTATTTCAAATATCAGTATTCAACGTTTTATGTTAAAACCAAAACATTAGGT
>NW_015540958.1:144653-162409 GCF_001515605.1 Sinocyclocheilus anshuiensis
AGACTTTTACTCAAGTAATATTCTAAATGGTGACTTCAACTTCTACCAAAGTCATTTTCTGGTAAGATATCTGTACTTTTAATTGAGTATGGCTTTCAGGTACTTTATACACCACTGGTAGTGAATCGGTTAGTCCTAAACAGTTTTATTCTCTTTAATGTAATGCCTGAAGGTTCGAACATTTCCTTTAAATCGGTACTTCCTAAACGATTCTTTCTCTTTCAAATGTAGTGTTGGAAAGTCAGTAATAGATTCGCTATAAACGATCTAGTAAATCAGTTCTTCCAAAATGTTTCATTCTCTTTCATGGCAGATCTTATTTATCCTAGTAAATCGTTTACTCCTCTCGCTCTCATAAGCGCTGGAAGTCTGATTCATTCTAGTGAATCAGTTTGTCCTAAACGGTCCTCTCTCTGTTCCGATGGAAAGTCCAACTCATTCTAGTGAATCGGTTCGTTCAGACGGTTCTTGTAAATGAACAGATTCAAGAACGATTCAACGTCCCTACATGGCATCGTAGATCTTTTTTTATAACAAATATTTAATTCATCATCTTTGTCTATATATATAGTTATATGAATTATAATTGTATTTAGAGTAAATTTATCAGTTTTACTATATCTTTCTACTTAGGCTTCAATTGATAAAAACGGTGTTGGGGAAGCTAACACATTTCTTATATATTTACACACTAGGTGTGATATTTTATTACTTAATGCACTGACAATTAGGCATTTTAAGGGTCCAAATACATTTCAGGCCACTGTACATATAATGCATTGTATGTAATTCAAGGTCACATGTTTCTATTACTACAGTTATATCTGAGATGTGTTTAGGATAGAGGACGGCATGGGAGCACCTCCTCTAATCAGACAAATAAGTCTGCTGACTGACCGATTCGAGATGGAGTTCAGAGTTGTTGGATGAGCTCTTCAGAGCAGTATGCGATGATCTTGGCAGAGCGTAAATGTTTTGATTGTTCCAGTTTCTGATTCAGCTTTCTCAAAACATTGTAAAATCTGCACAGATTTGTCTCTAAGCCTTCCACGGCTGATTATTGTTCTTCCACTGAAAATCATTGTTCACATGATCTCTCCAGGGAGCCGAAGTCTGCAGTGAGACCCAGCGAAAACCTGCCGTCCTTTCCATGACGCAGCAAAGTGAATAATGCATGCAAAAGATTGAGTTTACTGCAGTTCATGCCTTTTCTTGTCATCTGTTTCATTTCCTTCAGCAGTGCAGTATTCATAGGATTAGTGTGTTTTACACACTCTGGGCGTGAAACTGATTCTGCGTATGCCATAAACGGGTTCAGTGTGCTCATTTCAACACTGGATTAGATACTGTACGGTAAAAGAGGAAGTGTTTTCAGTAACACTGCTTTAGTTTAGCCTGTTTGAAATGGTCTTATCTAAGTGTAAAATTGCAACATAAGAAACTGTCATTTCAGTATTGCATGTTTCAGTTTTCTAGTATAGCAACTACAAAATTTTGTGCTGCAATGCATAATAGAACCCTAATAAAATCAGCTAAATTTTTAATTGCAACACTGTAACTTGTACAACAGTAAATGGGATATTGTTGGTTCAAAATGTGTATTATGTAGATTCAGAATAGTTGATTTTTCTTAGTCTGTGTGACTCGATAAGCCCCATATGTTGGCTAACATGTAATTGTAAGATCTGATGAATGGCACTCACTTCATGTTGTGAAAACAGTCTTGGAAGAATAGATTGTCCAAAGCCTAGAGAACGATTTGTGGTTTCTGAAATGAAGCTGGGAAAAGCAATTGTTGCCACATAACAAACAGCTGAGCACACATGGCCGCCCTCCCCAGCACTTGTTCCGTTGTTTTTCAGTTCTGCCGTCTCCAGAGACCTTCCTTGTGTGATTAGTCTGCTTCATTTTCAACATTTTAATAAGTAGACCATGTTACGCAGGTATTTCAGTTGAATTATTTTGAGCATGTTAAAGGATTTTCTTCTTCTTTTTTTTTTTTTTTACTTTCTCTCTCTTGCAAAAAAATTATATTTGTTTACAGTCAGAATAAATTATACATGACTAGAATAATTTGTTACATTTGTTTAAACAATGACATCTTAAAAAGTATTACTTTTGGTAAGAACCTCTATGGTTACAGTAAAACATTTTCATCAAATACATTTTTCCCCAAAAATTTTTATAACTCACTTCTGTGAGAATTTGTGCATTTGTGAAAAAAAAAAAAATTTTGTTTTTGAAAATGGTTTTGGAATTTTGGACTTTATTAATTTGATTAGAAGACCCTGTCTTTTCAGAAATCTCATTAGGTTTTCATTAGGTTCACATACTTTTTCCATTGTTTGAAAAACATGAGATAGATAGATAGATAGATAGATAGATAGATAGATAGATAGATAGATATTTTTCATGCATTATGGGGCTTCTGTTCATTCATTCATGGTTTTCCCTGCTTCATTCTCTTTCCTCTTTCCTCTTTCCTCTTTCATCCCTATGTTCTAGCCCAGTGGTTCCCAACCCTGGTCCTGGAGGCACCCCAACACTGCACGTTTTGCATGTCTCCTTAATCAAACACACCTGATTCAGGTCATCAGCTCATTAGTAGCGACTCCAAGACCTGAAATTGGTGTGTCAGAGAAAGGAGACATGCAAAATATGCAGTGTTGGGGTGCCTCCAGGACCAGGGTTGGGAACCACTGTTCTAGCCTTCAGAGCACGTGCCAGCGTTGCCATTGGCAACCACAACACCTGGAACTCATTTGTGATCATCAAAGGAGGATGCGAAGGGACGCTGCTATCCCAGCATGCTGAGCAGTGACCAAAAGTTGTCATAGAGTAGGGCCATTCTCTGTTTCCAGTCTTTTGGAATGTTGTCTGGAGTGTTTAGGATGTTTTACAGGAACATCGTGTGCACCTGGTCTCGTGAAATGTTTCTTTGACCATTATACAGCCTTGAAAAGCAATTACCAGGAGTAATGATTCCCATGAGGAAACTGCTCAGATCATCACATAAAACAATGTTTTCTCCAAACATTAAGACGTTTGAATGGTTGGACATCAGACCGCATTATTATTATTATTATCATTTGTAGTAATGCATTGTAACACGGTCGTGATTCAAGAAATCCCCAGTTCCTACGGTGACATGCTGTACTCCATTTAAAAGAAATGAAAGCATTTTTATTTCATAAATATTTATGCATGCTGTTGTTATGAATTATTCAATATTTTTTTAAATCTTTGTAATGTCTCTTATGCTCACTGAGGCTGCATTCATTTAATGAAAACTATATTGAAAAATATAGTATGACAATTTAAATGACCTGTTTTTTTTTTATTTTAATATATTTTAAAATGTAATTTAAATGTAATTAAAATCCAGCTTTGTCATCACATGAATAAATTACATTGTATGTAATTTTGTCATCACATCATGATTCCAAACCTATAGCCTGTAGTGTAAATTAAATACATAAATTAAAGTAAAATTAACTTTATTTAGATATAAATTAAATGTGTTTTAATTTATATCCAAAAAAAGTTACTTTTATTAATATAGCTACACACACATATATATATATATATATAAAGTTTTTATATATTTCAATTTCAAAATCAACTCAACATGCTCAAAATCTGACTTTTACTTTTGATTTGGCAGTCCACCTCATGTGACTCACCAGTAAAGCTGTAATGTGCGATTGTGATTCAGCTATTCTAAAGTGAAACTCTGTTCTGTTCTGGTACGCGAGTCTGTTGCTTGTAAAGAGCAGGTGTTGGACGGGACAGAAAGCGGGAAACACACCTCACTTTACATTCTCCGCTCAAGGACATGCTGATAATGGCCCACAGCAATGTTTGCATGTGTGTGGGTGTGTGTGTGTGTGTGTGTGTGTGTGTGTGTGGTTGTGCAGATGAGCATTTCCTCACTGACAGTCTAAAATGAGAGTCTCGCTAAATCACGTATTAGCCTAATGGTTTTGATTCGCTTGTAAATGAGCGTCAGGCCCGCTGTAGTGTCAAACACACAGTGACAAGGTGAGACCGACAGGCCTATTAACACTTCGCATGGCTCTTAACAGCATCTTCTCTTAATGCATGATGCGTGTTATAAGGAGGTTTGATGTTATAAGGATTTTGCTGCAAAGTGTGTGTGTGAGGAAGAGAGAGAGTCGCTAATGCGCCGCGCTGCCATTAACCTGTACCTCTTCCTCATTAGTGCTGCATCTCTGTTGCCATGGTGGTCTATTAGAAAGCTCAGATTAAAGCATCATTTGCATGTGAATGCGACTGTGTGTGTGTTTGTGTGTGTGATTAGGGGGTGGCTATTATCAAGGGTAGAATTGGGGCACGATATAGCTTTCAGTCTCGATGTTGTGTTAATAGAAAACAAATGACAGTGACGGCGACTTTTGATAGCACAAACCCTATAATTATGAGGAATGTACTGTACAGTGACCCCAAAGAAATGTCTGAATGCCATTGCATTCAATGACAAAACATTCAAAACAAGTGGCATCAAATGCTGCTGGATCTTTCCTCAAAACGTACATTTTCTTCCTTTTTGCTTCTTCTTTTAATCAGTTTCATTGTTTTGGTCATTTTTAGTGAATTTTTATGTATGAAGTTAGTTTTCCTCAAGATACTGTATGTTATTTTAGTATCATTAAGATTTTTTTTTTTATTATCATTTTAATTTGAGGTAATTTCGGGGTAATATTATTGTGTATATATTATTTTTGTCATTTCTATTAGTGAATGTTTTTTTGTTTAGGTATAGGTTTTATTCAATTTTGTATCTGTTTTAGTTATTTTAGTATAGTTAAACTAAATAAAAATGAGAAATGCTGCCTTTGCAACTAACTTAAAATAAGCTTTTGTATATTTTATTTCAGTTAACGTTTATTTTAGTAACATGTGACATGTTTTTAGTTTTACTTAACTATGATAACTCTCAAGTTCAAGGTGTCCTACAAGAGTAAAAGAGCTATTTCTACCTGATTTAACCCATAAAAAATATTTTTGGTATAAATTATTCCATATCATTTGGTTCAGTGATGTTAAATAATATTTTTCACTTGAATAAAACCAGTTAATATAGATTTTGACCTTTTTTCAGTGTAAATGTAGTTCACCATATTAACTGTTCCACTACAAGAAACAAAGACTTCGCCTTCATTTTGAACAGTATTGGTTTATCATCAAAACCCCAGCAATTATCGAACACATAACTACAACCCTAATCGAACACACCTGAACCAGCTAATCAAGCTCTTCAGGATCACGTAAAACTCAAAGGCCAGGTGAGCTGAAACATGTTGGAAGTAAAATTTGCAAGATCTAAAAAAATACAGACATATTTGTGTGACTTTAAGTGCCAAAAATGCTTTTGGCGGCCTCTGTATATGCTGAAAGTGTTTTTACTTTCAGCTTTTGTCCTTTGGAAAGTGATGCACCTGTGGTTTGGATCCACCTCTGTGTGGACTGAGAGTTGTGCGGTGGACAGCTGGCCCCCTGCATGCAGCTGTTTGGCAGCTGCTTCCCTCTTGCATTTGTTTCATATTAATGTATGTTTGTGTAAGCGAGTGTGTGAGTGTGCTGGACATAATAACATACCCTGGGAATAATAGCACAAGCAGTCATTTCTTCAGCTAAAAACACAGGCACACGCACAGCCTACGTTTACACGGCACCCTTGGTAAATATGATCAAAGAAGGCTGTGAAAATTAATCTGCATTGTTAATCCTTTTTATTTTTTTTTTTTTTTTTAATTCACAAAAATCTAACCTTTCATTTGATAATAAGAATTTAAAATGGGGGGAAATATCATTATGAAATAAATGTTTTTCTCAAATACACGTTGGACACAATTATTGGCACCCCTAGAAATTCTTATGAGTAAAATATCTCTGAAGTATATTCCCATTCATATTCACAATTTTGAGCACTCCAGGGTGATTACGAACATGAAATTATCCAGCCATGGCTTCCTGTTTCACAGAAATATAAGTAGGAGGGGAAAAAAAGGCCAAATTCCCTTAATCATCCGTCACAATGAGAAAAACATATAAAAAAACATTTATTTCATAATGATATTTCCCCCCATTTTAAATTCTTATTATCCAATGAAAGGCTAGATTTTTGTGAATTTTTTAAATAAAAGATCAAAAGGATTAACAATGCAAATTAATTTTCACAGCCTTCTTTGGTCATATTTACCAAGGGTGCCGATATTTTTGGCCATGACTGTATATGTGTGTGTGTGTGTGTGTGTGTGTATATATATATATATATATATATATATATGTAAGCCTATATATACAATCATTTTTTTACCTTACAAAGAGATAAAATTCAATTACTTAAGTTAACATAATTCACTTACTCTGTTCAGTTACACAGAATTATTCTGGTTTATGAAAGACGTTTATGTTTATGAAAATATTGTTGTCTCCTTTATGATAATATGCATGTATTTTTCCTCATTTGTAAGTCGAAAAAAAAGCATCTGCAAAATGAATAAATGTAAATGAGCGTTCATCATCAGCATGCAGAAGAAGCGCACAATTCTGCAGGAACGCCTCAAGTACCTCTTTCAAACATGTGTCATCCTTTTGTTTGAAGTTAGGATTGTGCTGCTGATAGATATGAGCAGGATTAGAGGCTTCGGTGAGTCATGAGGTTCAGGAGTGTTTGTGACTCATCTCCCGAAGGATAATGAACACCCACGACACCCCCACCCCTCGAATTCCACAGCCCACCCTCACCTCACACAGCCAAATCTTCATAATCACAATATCCGCCACTCGCAGCGGGAGAAACATCATCAATGAATATTAATGACTCAGAGGTGCGGCTGAGCACATCAATGCTACGTCAAAACCCTTTCCGGTATGAAATGGAGAAAAGTGGATTATACGCAGCGTCTTTCAGCAGCTTCCCAAATCTCGTTTGCTCTTATGCATTTTAATAAGACCAGAACACGTGGCTGCTGAGAGAAGCTGCGAGAGCCACTGATTTGATCTTCGTGTGTGTTGTTCTTTCCATTGGGTGTGTATTCAGACGTCTTAGTCATCAGCTGCACCTTGATGACTTTTACAGTTTTTCTCAATTGCTTTGGCTCAATTCTCGAATGAAACTTTTTTTCCCGAAACAATAAGTATGAGAAAAACTGTAAATTCACGGAAATGTCCAAGCGTTTCTTTCCGAATGCAGTTGTGACATTAAAAATGTGGCTAAAAACTAAAGATTAAACGAAATGCACATTTTGAAAGTGCAGACATCTATTCACTTTCAAATTACACTATACACTCTAAAAAATGCTGGGTTAAATATAACCCAGCGCTGGGTTAAAAAGGGACAAACCCAGCGGTTGGGTTGTTTTGCCTCAAAATAACCCAACTGCTGGGTCAAAACAACCCAACCGCTGGGTTTGTCCCTTTTTACCCCAGCGCTGGGTTATATTTTATTTTTTAGAGTGTAACTTTATATTGACTACACATGGTTGCGGTGTCAAAATGAATCAGTAAGAGGCCTGTTTTGCTCGTCTTGATCAATAGTAATATTTCTCTGGATCTAATACAGACTACATTAATTCGACTTGCTTCAACAGTGCTGCATGCTAATTATGACCCCTCATTTTTGCTTCAATTTCTGTCTAATATTATAAATGCAGGTATAAATAACAGATTGTACAAATTTCTGCATGCAGTTGACAATTTAATGTATTTTTAATCCACTATAAATAGCCTATATGTACTATTTATGCTTTAAAAAAATAGTATGCACACAAGTGGTGTATAGTATATATAATAAATAGTATGTTTATTCAGATAAAATACAGATAGATAGACAGACAGCTAGACTAGATAGATAGATAGAAAGAAAGAACGATAGATAGATAGATCGATAGATCGATAGATAGAAAGAAAGAAAGAAAGAACGATAGATATATAGATAGATAGAAAGAAAGAAAGATAGACAGACAGACAGACAGACAGACAGATAGAAAGAAAGAAAGAAAGAAAGAAAGAAAGAACGATAGATATATAGATAGATAGAAAGAAAGAAAGATAGACAGACAGACAGACAGACAGACAGATAGAAAGAAAGAAAGAAAGAAAGAAAGAAAGAACGATAGATATATAGATGGATAGAAAGAAAGAAAGATAGACAGACAGACAGACAGACAGACAGACAGAAAGAAAGAAAGAAAGAAAGAAAGAAAGATAGATAGATAGATAGAAAGAAATAACGATAGATAGATCGATCGATAGATAGAAAGAAAGAAAGAAAGAAAGAACGATAGATATATAGATGGATAGAAAGAAAGAAAGATAGACAGACAGACAGACAGAAAGAAAGAAAGAAAGAAAGAAAGATAGATAGACAGACAGACAGACAGACAGACAGACAGACAGAAAGAAAGAAAGAAAGAATAGATAGATAGAAAGAAAGAAAGAAAGAACAATAGATAGATAGATATATAGATAGATAGAAAGAAAGAATGATAGATAGATAGATAGATAGATAGATAGATAGACAGATAAGAAGACAGCCACTACAAAGTGAGCGCTGGTGCGTTGGGCGGTAGCTATGTCCTTGTTACGTATGTTAATGTGCTAATAAAACTTGCGGGAACAGGAAGCCCCCGCTTTATAAATGACTAATTAAGATAACGAGGAAATATGTAGTGGCCATGTCATTTCAGATTAATTCACTTAGAGAACAGATTAATCTCCCGCTCAGAGGCAAAGATTGAGACTGAAGATGATTCTGGAAGATTAGAGCTGTCACGTACATGCTAATGCACATGAAGTCATCTGTGATAGATAGCAGAGGCTTCTGTCATCCATCACACTATCATATCACAGAACCATCTTTAAAAATGGGTCTGTTACCATGGTAACTATAAATAGTTTATGGTAGGTGCTAACTTCGTATCAAGCACTACTGTTATAAAAAAAAAGAACTTAACAGAATGAGAGAAAGATACAGATGGAAAGGGAACCCAGATTAATTTAATACATTTTTACAGTTGTAGGTAGTACTATATGCTATTTTCAATGTTCAGACTTGTATTGTAAATTTAAAAAATGTACTTAAATTGTTTTTTATTTAAAAATATGTAAATTTGAGATTGTGTTTACATAATATATGTGTGTGTACTGTGTATGTGTATAAACACACACGCATATATTATATATAAGAAATATTTACACACATATTTATATTTACATATAACATATGTTTACAAATTTACATATCTATTTATATATACATATAAATATACACCGTGCACACACATATATTATATAACCACAAACTTTTATTCTGGATGCCCTAAGATAGATAGATAGATAGATAGATAGATAGATAGATAGATGTAAATGTGCTCATTTAGGGAAGGTTTATGTTGTTTATTCCAGCACAGATTTCCATTCTCTCATAGGGGAGCCTCAGCTCTGCATTCATGATTGTTTTTGTGTGGCAGAGATTTGTGAAACCCCAGCAGAGGAGCAGGAGAGGGCTGAAGGACTCCTGTGGCTGGATGCTGTGACAGGCTATAGGGGATAGAGGTCAGAACAAAGCCTTTGTTTCAGCGCTCTGCGTCAGTGCTGTTCTGTTTGTGAGCATGTGTCCTCCTCCCAGCTCCAGGAAGAGCAAGAACGAGTGAGGGTTTTGTAAACATTGGCTTATTCTGCTTCACTATGTGTATCTTATTCAACAGCAGGGAATTCACATGGCCCTCAGGCTGAAAGAGAAAACAGTGCTAAGGGGAAAGAACTACTGATAATACCGTATTGCATTTATATATATATATCTATATATATATATATAGCAACCATTGTATCAAAACAAACGTACCCTCAACAAACACCTTCTTGAAAAACATGAAATCCGCCAGAATCCATATGTTTTGTTTGATACAGAGAATCAAAGAGAACTGGAGAAACAGAAGTCTGGCCTGATGTCAAAGGCCTGCCAGCAGAAGGAATTCATTGTGCAAACACAGCAAACCAAAACACCTCCATCCATGTTATCCAGTGGCATTCATGCTGTAATTGAGCTGTGCTTGTAAACTTCTTCAGTCTCATATTGATTTATGGCCGACAGCTATTGTGATGCCCATTGCAATTTAGCAAGTAACTCGCATACAGGAACTTTGTGCTGGAAAATAATACATTAAACATCACAAGGCATCTGAAAATAAATATCTCTCCAGTTTTTACCTCTGTTTTCTTTTATACACCTCATCAGCTGGATGATTTGAATACAAGCTTATTGATTTACCATTATCTTCAATGGGAATGAAAAATCCATGGCTTTCTCTTTAAATAACCATCAGATGTGCTCAGGCAAATGTGTTAGATGTGCAGAGGGAATTACAGTCAATATAACATGTGATAGTGTTATCAAATGTGGCTTGTTTGAATGTAATGTTTTGTGAATGGCTTTGCTAGTCTAATCAAAGAAGTGTTTAATATGCATGTCAAGGTGTTCAGTAGTGTAACTGCTCATCAAAAAAGGCCTACATTTAAGAATTATGTATTTGAATTGCATATAAAATTTCCATCCATTTTAATTATATAATTTTAACACAAACTTAACAAACTTCATACATAAATGAAGCAGGTAAGATTTATTTGCATATATTATTTTATGTTAAAAGTCATATTTTTTCAAATGCATTTTTTTAATCTGTTCATTGTGAAAACACTTCAATTACAGTTAATGTATGAGATTAAAAGAAAGTGGATTTATTGATAATATACATCTGGTTATTGTGTATTTAAATAATTTCTATTTCTATTATAGAAATCGTACCTGTTTCATTTATGTATGAGTGACAAATATGCATCACATGTAAAGTAATAGTTTACGCAAAAATTTAAATCTGCTAAAAAAAATCCGATTTGGAGATATCTAACATCATTTATCATATCATAACAGATTTGGAGATATTTAACTTTACATTACTTGTTCACCAATGGATCCTCTGCAGTGAATGGGTGCCGTCAGAATGAGAGTCCAAACAGCTGATAAAAACATCACAATAATCCACAAGCAATCCACACAACTCCAAATCGCCAGTTAACATCTTCTGAAGCCAAACGCTGCATGTTTGTAAGAAACAAAACCACCAACAAGATGTTTTTAACTTCAGACCGTTGCTTCCAGCTAAAATACTACTTTTAGTGTTTTAGTCTATGTTAGTGTTTGGTGTTGCCATGCAGCAAGCAACTTCATAGAGCTGGAGATATCTGTTCTTTGTATTTGTGTGCTATTGTTGTACTTTTTTATGTGCACATGTGGATGCCATCTTAAAATTAAACCATTTGTCATTTGTTTAAAAGGAGAACATTCTATTCTTGCCTGACAATTCCACATTCCACATTCTTCATTGTAATTCCATCTTTTAAATCACAGTTTGAAAAAACACACCCCCCATCCAATCGCCAGCGTGGGCCGCTCGACATACCCTGGCAGATTCCTACACGCCTGCATTTCCATATAGATGGAGCACCACATTAAACTGCATTGCATTGTCCATTTATCCTATCACCGTTTGTTCAAGATATTCTTTTTTAATATGCTTCATCTTCCCTGGCACATCCACGATGGTCATTTTATTATGTATGTGATTGGTTTCATCTGCCCAAGTGAATGCGCTATGCTGTAACATCAGCTTAATGGTTATCGGGCACCAAGACCTCAAGGTTGCTGTGTGAAATAGCTGCAGTGACCCTGAGACCAAGGCTGAGATGGATGGAGGATACCTTGAGCTCCGCTGCCAGGGAAATCCAAATTAAAATGCAAGGAAAACAGTCAGATTGTCTTTCCCGAGAGAGGCGGAAGAGAAGGGCAAAGCCAACTCCACACTTGGACACATATGCCAGTCTAGATTTGCATGACACTGCCCAGGGGAACATTTTATTGCTCAGAGGTTGCAGGAGACTTAATGGAGATCTCAGTTATGTTTTATTTATATGTCAACTTTGCCTTTGAGCTTTCTCCAGAAATTCCAAAGGAGAATTCAGTGTGCAATTGAGACGATCATTGACATGCCGTATAAGGGTGAAGAACTGTGAAATGAATGGATTGGTCTAGTGAGATTTTGATGGCAGATGTTTGAGATCAAATTGAGAGATCTTGACAAACCTGAGGAGTGTTTGAGGGGTTGAAACTTTTGTAGGTTATGTTACAAACTGGTAACCTGAAAATGTTAGCTATTTCTAATGGATTAAAAATGGTTTTGTTACTGTAACCTAGTGTGTTCAGGTTGATACAGTTATTTTTGATTTAGATCAGATCAGTTTATTTAGATGTTACCATGGATTTCGTTATTTTCAGGACAAAGATCTAAGGCAACTTAAATAAAGGTTTTATTGGCAACGATGGATCCATGAAGGACATTTAACATCCATGGAAACATTGCGCAAAAGTTCTTTATAGTGGAAAATAAGGTTCTTCTGATTATTAAAATGTCCTTCATACTGAGAAACAAATAATCTTTTTAAGCACAGTTCATTCAATGTTTGTTTGGATGGTTCTTCTTTTGCATCGCCCTGAAAACCCCCCTTTGTAACCTTTATTTTTAAGAGTGTAGTTCAGCCAAAAATAAAAATTCTGTCATTATTTATTTACCCTCGTGTCATCACAAACCCGCATTTCTTTCTTCTGTGAAACACAAGAGAAGATATTTTGAAGAACATTTGGGTTATTTTTGAGGAAACCATCACTTCAAAGGGATATTCCAAACCAAACTTAAAATTGTGTTTAAAATCATGTCATTTCAAACCTGTATGACTTTCTTCTGTGAAACAAAAGAAGATCTTTTAAATAATATTGGTAACCAAACAGTTTTGGTTCCTGTTGACTTCCATCCCATTCCATGTAATGGAAACGTATGGGAACCGAAACTGTTCCTTATAAATATCTTCTTTTGTGTTCAACAGAAGAAAGTACAAGAGAGTGAGTAAATGATGACTGAATGTCTATTTTGGGTGAACTATAAGTATCTATTTTAACCATTTGCTGAATAGAAGAAACTTGAAATATTAATATAGCTCAAATGGGATTTTTCTATAAATTGCCAGCATTATTTTCCCATCCATGACTTTACACAAAATCAAAATGCCACTCAGCGGCTTTGATGCCCACCATACCAGCACATATTCAGCTGTCCCACCTCTTTATATATCTTTACTGACAGTATACAGTATTTTAGACCAAAGGCAGTCAGTGTAGATAGATGGAGGAGAGAGTTTGGTTCATTGCGTGATATAGTATTGGCAGGTCAGCCACCGCAGTCCTGCCGGATCCCTCTGCACCCTGGGGAACTCCTCTGTCTGTTTTGGACACCCTCCCCCTCAGCCGACAATCCCAACCCCCTTCATGTGCTCTGGGGGTCGAGGAGCGGCGTGCTGTGGTGCTTTCTGATGAGCAGACACTCCTACCAGCGACGTGCATGACAGTGACATAGACAGAGAGAGCGTCTCAATAATTGATAAAAGACAGAAAATTAACCGAGACACTGACCAATCGTGTAATAATTGAAAAATAATGGAAGTTGAAGCTCACAGCGCTGGGTGAAAATGACATGGATGCATTCTGACTGCATGCGAAAGGCTTTGCAGCTATGAAGAATAAATTGGAAATGACTTTCTGCTGTAATCACAGGCCTGTTATGTGGAAAATCTTGATAATCATTGAATATAGCACCATTTTTGAGAGCTCTTGTAAAGAAAGCTCGTATAACTTCTTCAGAAATGTATTTTCTGTCATATTGCATGCTGTTTTGATATCAGCTCATAAGGATACTTGGATTTAATGAGCTCCCACTGAGCTGAGATAGACTGCCTGTATAGGCCCCTCTTAACATTTTCAATACCCTTCCAGCCCTCGACCAATCCTCTTCCATGACCCTTTATAGTGGGATAAATGTGACGCTTGGTTGGGCAATGGAGGCTCAATATGTGGAACCCCTATTTTGGGTGTTCTGTGAATGAGTTTCCATACATGGAAAAGCTCTGCAACAATCACAGTTTAAGATCTCCTAGAGAGGTTTCCATCCAGTCAACTGTCTTTTGCTGCCAACCAGTGCACACTTGAAATGGTTAAGGTCATTGTCATTATCATGAGCTGTGTCCAGAATTCCTTTGCACTTGGAGTATGTACTGAATTTGTTTAAGAATTTACTTCTCATTGTGTAGTATAAATATATTGCCAGGAATACTGCATCCACCATGTTGGTATTGTCCCTTTGCCTTTGGGTTCTTTGACGTGTGACGTATGAAAATTATTTACTTTTGTTAAACAAGTGCAATTTAACCATGAGGAACAACTTTCTTGGTCCCTATAACTTGAAAAGATCCACCTGCAATCTTAAAAATAAAGGATCCAAAAGGGTGTTTTTCGCACGGGTTTCCAAAAGATGTTTTCAGTGCACAGTTCTCAAAAGAAATATTTGTTTTCTTGGTGTAAATAACATTTTAATAATCTAAAAAACCTTATAAAGAACCTTTTGTCTATTGGAAAGGTTCTATGAATGTTAAAGGTTCTTCATGGAACAGTAGATTCCAATAGAGAACCCTTATTTTTATTGAGTCTCAAATCTCTGCGATTTTTTTTTATTTTTCAGCTTTTCAAATGTGGAAGTTCATGAGCACCTGTGGCTGTATAGCAAAGTGTCTATTTAACTGAGAATCTCAATGGAAGCAGTATGTCATCTGGATATTGCTGGTGTACTGTTTCATAAATACTTCATATCCAGATATACAAATTTGACATTGATTTTTGAATACTATACTTCACTGCAAATACTAGGCTATAATATGAAGTACGCATATTCAGATGTGGGGACCATTACAGCTCTCACTGATAACACAAAAAATTCTGGTCCATCTTGCATGAAATTTAACAGCAATAGGCTTATCTGAAATAATGTTTTCAGATTGAATCTGGCCAAAAAAGTAGAGTTGAGCAGCACTGAATTGTTAGATAAAAGCGTGCAGCTCCTAAAGTGTTTCGGATTCTGCTGCAGTAGGCTACTGAAAATGTTAATAGTCATGTTAACTACTGCATGCTGTTGATTAAACGAGATGAATATTGAATGTGGCATGGCAATGGAAGTTACTGATTTAGTTTCTAATAGCCTTCATCTTGTGCTGGACTAAAGACATGAGGTGAGGTGATTTTATAGGGTTAAATTTTAACCTCATATTATTAAAATGTAAACTTCAACTACATGTAATCGATATTCATATGACAGCAGCTGTAGACCTACTCCGTCGTTAATATATTCAACCATTTTCTACTGTCTGTTTCTACTGCAGCAGGGTGTGTTCCTCTGAGGAGAAATGCAGCGCGACGATCAATTTCTCTTCACCAAAACACACTTTTCGTCCATATAATGTGTGACATATTGTGTGAACATTTCAGTGTGCATGTAATGAATACAATGAACCCGCAAGAACCAGATATATTTGCGCTTTATTTTTCATGGCCATATATGGAGATTTAGATTGGCTGTTGAAGCGTCAACCTCATTTTAACCCTTTAGCTGCTGAATTTTATTCGCTGGTAATAATCATAAAGATAACGGTGTTATATTTGATGTACTGCACATATTGCGTTTTGGGGAATGCGATTTAAAACTCACAGCTGTGCGAAAGTTTGCCTCGTCTTTCTGCTTCACATACAGTTTTAGGCTATACAACGGAATACATTAGGTGTTAATGCGCTCAGCTAGGCTATGCTGGCGGTAAACGAGTGGTTAATTTACCTTCTGTCGTTAAACTGAGGAGCCTTTAATAGAACAACTCCTTTACATGACAGATTTAGAGATGTACACAGGTGTTTTGTCTCTCTATGTGGTTCCTGCCAGCGATGTTAAAGCTTTAAGCTATTAATGTACGCTATGCTGGCGGTAATCGAGTGGTTAATTTACCTGGCGTTAAAGGTGCCTTCAATAGAACAACTCGTTTATATGACATGTTTAGAGCTGTAAATATAGGTGTTTAGTCTCTATATGGTTCCTGTGAGCGTTTTGCGTGAAAAAAAAAGAGTATTTTGAAGTCCCTTTTTTTTTTTTTTATAGAATAGAATTGCTTTAAGTAGGCTATAGTGCATTGCAGATGCAGAGATAATCACAACCTGTTTCTAACACATAATAGATAATAAAAACAACTTTTTGGGTATGAAATGCATTACAACTAGATAGATAGATAGATAGATAGATAGATAGCTAGATAGATAGATAGATAGATAGATAGATAGATAGATATGGTATGCTATAACATGTTAAGTGAGATTGTATGCCATACACTCTAAAAAATGCTGGGTTGTTTCAACCCAACTTTGGGTCAAATATGGACTAAACCAACCGACCCAAAAGTTGGGTTAGTCCATATTTGACCCAAAGTTGGGTTGAAACAGCCCAGCATTTTTTAGAGTGTAGCAAGCTGTATTCATGCACATTTATTTCCAACTTGTTCTTAATTACCGCAAGCAAACACCGTTTACACACACACACACACACACACACACACACTACAGCTTTATATTCTGCATTTGGCAGTTCTCAGCCTCCCCCTCCTCGCGCGCCGACGTCACGCGCCTGCCTTGGCTCACTATTGCATGAACTATTTTCTGTAGTAGCAGCACCAGTGAGCTTTTCCAGTGCCCGCCGCTTAACGTGGAGACAAATACGAGGGAGAGAGGGAAAGAGGGGGGGTGAGGGACAAATTAATATCGGGCCACAGCGCGAGACAGTACAGCGTTGCAGCGAAGAAGATCTTATTGAGCTCGTTCTCTTCAAACGGGCGGCGGAGACGGCATGGATCTACCTGCCGTCGGGGAGCACGTCTTCGCGGTGGAGGGCATCGAAAAAAAGCGCCTACGGAAGGTAAAACTGGTAAAACTAGAACTAACGTTACCGTAAATGGTACGGAGGATGTATTTGTTGTTTCTGTACCCAATGCATTTTCGTCGTTTTTCAGGGCAGAATCGAGTATCTGGTGAAGTGGCGAGGATGGTCAGCCAAGTAAGTGTTTAATTGGTTTATATGCCTTATTTTTAGACGCATTAACCGTAAATGCGGAGAGATGTCCGGTATCCTACATCAGTCGCGCTGGGCTGTTTTTTTACGGATTCCAGCACAAATTTTACGCGAGTGAATTTGTATTTGTACTGTATGTAATGAAATATGCTCATATATTTATTTGTTTACATTATCTGTAGGCTATAAATGTGTTTTGTTTGCGCGGTAATCTGTAAAAATTCTATATTTTATCGCAACACGCGTTGGCATTTACCATATGGGGTTATTACATTTTTATATTCTCTCGTCAATATTACAGATATAACACATGGGAACCCGAGGAAAACATTCTTGACCCGCGCCTTCTTGTGGCTTTCCAAAACAGGTGAGATGGAGGACAAATAACTGAACTTGTGGTAATGACCAAATATGGTCACGGGAGGCGGGGCCAAGTCCTACACAGTGTATCTTGAAGATTAATGGTAGCCCCACGGGTCAGGTCTGACTGCTACAAAGACTCTCTTGATGCTTGCCTTTTATTCAGTTTTGGAAACACCCCATTGTTATTACCCAGTGCTAGTACTACAAAATGAATGTGCCATTGTATATTGACCAAAACAAGATTTAATTTTCTTCCTATCATTTCTAGGGCAGGGCTGGGGGGCTATAACTCTCTAGGGGCCCCATTACAGTTCCAAAGGGGCTGTT
>NW_015540958.1:162607-175454 GCF_001515605.1 Sinocyclocheilus anshuiensis
TATATATATATATATATATATATAAACTAATTGCAAATATTAATTTTAATACACTGCCATTCCTCAATTCAGAAGAAAAAAAAACTTAATATTGTCTTAAGTCAAAAAGTTTGAGAACCACTGTTTTGGGCAGCACTGAAAATAACCATGCTTTGGAACAGCTTAGATCAAATAATTTCATACATTCATAGATGAAAATTACATCAGTAGAAGTGCTCTCACAACTGGACATACCCCTCTACACTCAAGTCTATGATCTAATCTGCTTTGTCAATGGTCTTGTGATGTTCACACACCCCTCTCTGAGCCCACTGTTCTGTTCTGAAGATAAAAGTTGAATGAGTATCAAAGCATTCCAGAATCTCTAGAAAAAAATTAAGTTTAGATTATAGCAGTTTTCGCAAGATGTTTCCTGAGTTGCGCTCACTGGTTTCGCTGCACTAGAAGTTTGAGAGTGTCATGTTACCCATTGTGCTCTTGTTTTGTGTTGTAACCTGGTGATCAAAGGGATCCACTGTGGCTTGTGATCTGAATGTTGCACTAATGTTGATAAGTGCACTCTTAAAAATAACAGTTCCAAAATGTCATAGAAGAACCATTCTGGGTTCCCAAAGAACCTTATGTTGAAAATTCTTAAATAACCATTTTTCTTAGTGTAAAAAACATTTGAATAAACTAAAGAACCTTTTTCCACTATAAAGAAGCTTTTGTGCAATGTAAAAGTTCTGTGGATGGTAAAGGTTCTTCATGGAACAGTGCATGCTAATAAAGAACCTTTAATTCTAAGAGCGAATGAGAATGTTGGCTCTGCTACACATGAATGGATTAATGAGCATTTTAACATTGCAGTTTTAGTTCTCAAACCCAACAGTTTTGACAATATCCAATGTGTTGTGTTGAAAATACTGAATTTATAGATATTTTATGCATCATTTTCAGAGAAAGGCAGGAGCAAATGATGGGATATCGCAAAAGGGGACCTAAATCCAAACACCCCCTTGTCCAGGTATCTTGTTATTCCAATTACAGTTTTTATCTTCCATTCAGTACACAAGTTGGCTATATTTTTTGCAAAAGTATTGCTTATTTATGACCTAGGTTATTCCAGTGCACGCTCGGAATAAAACTTCCATTTCATTATGAATCAATAATTGTACGCCAATGGCTCCTTACTGTCTGCGTGCATCTTAATGTACTTGATGATGACTGTTATGGACTGCTGTAGTTGGTTTCAATGTTTTACCTATAAAAAATGCATAAGAATGGCATCTCTATGCTCAAAACATAGGCCCATACTAAAGTCCATTATTACCTTTAGAGTAAAGCTAAATGTGTAAATGTGTAAAATGATTAGCAAATGATGAACTTTAAGTTCTTTTGAGAAGTCAATATATATATATTTTCTCTTTGTTCCAGCTTCCTGCATTTGCTCGTAGATCAAGCATTCTGGGTGGTCTTGAGGACACATCATTGGATGAGGAGAACCAGCCCAAAGCCGAGCCCCTCCAGATCCACCGCTCATGGCCGCAGCACTACCAGCTCAACAGCAAAAAACACCACCAGTACCAGCCCAGCTGCAAGGAGATCTCCGTCGAACAACATGTGAGCGGGAAAAAGAAGCACTTCTACCAGCTGAACAGCAAGAAACATCATCACTACCAGCCGGACCCCAAGATGTACGACACGCCACTCACGGGACCCAAAGAGGTTAAGGTTCAAGACCCTTCCAACAAAGGGTGGAACCTCCCTCCAGCCTTGCAACAGAAGTGGATTCGGAACAAAGACACCGGCTGCCTGAGTAAAGTGAAAGATCTGTCCATCGAGCTCAAGAGCCTGCCGGATAATGCTAACAAAGCAGAGCGGGCACTCAAGACGAGCGCCAAAGAGTTTGCACTTCCTAACGGCATCGGCAGCAAGATGAAAATAATCAAGAACAAAAACAAAAACGGACGAATTGTCATTGTAATGAGCAAATACATGGACAAAGGTGTGCATTCATCTAAAGTAAAAAACAAGGATGTTTCCCAAGTGGAAGCGCAGCACAATGAGGAATCTACACTGAATAATACAGACAATCCGTCTGATGGTGAAACTTCAGCAGGCCGCGAGAATGGCTCTGTTGAGAACACCAGCACATTTTCTTCGTCTAGTGAGTGCATTCACAAGAACTCCATCAAAAAGGCTGAACTTCCAAAAGATACGCCTACAGAGACTGAACAAATAGTGATAGATTTATGCGACCAACCAAACTCGGAGAAAGCTGCCCCAGCCCACACGGACACCGGACTCAATCACCGCAAGAGGAACCTCTCAGAACCCAATGAGGATGTGAGAACCTGTAAGCAGTTCTTAAAACAGTTCAGTGCACCAAACACAGTGCTTTCTTCTCCTCAGAGAGAACCTATAAACCTGCATTACAGAGGCAGTCTCGCCAACAGAGCCTACAGTTATGACTTTAGCGACACCATTCCTGAAGAGCCTATTGATTTAAGCTGTGGTCCAACCAAAACTCTTAAGCAGTTTCCCACAGCGGAGAAGGTTTCAGGAAGCTCAGCGCCAGTGGAGAAAACAAACAGCCATGTTAAGCCATTTGTGGGTAACGTTATCATCACCGATATCACTACGAACTGCTTAACCGTAACCTTTAAGGAATACGTTCAAGGATAAAGACTACAATACATACATACTGTCATTTGTTCATTTGAACCAGCTCAAAGTTGACTCATGTTGGATGCACTGATCATAACCAATCCTGATAACATATGGAGACGTTTAAGCAAACAAACTCTATATATGGTTTGTTTATTTGTTTAGATGCCTGCTGAATGTTTACTAATGCATACAATTGAGATGGTTGATGTTTTGCTGCTGTGGAAATTGAATTTAAAACCCCATAATTGTATAGTGTGTAATATAGTTTATAAAGCTTTTGAATTTTAATGCTACCTGAGGAAACACAGCGGCCTATTGGAGAAAGCACACTGGTTGAATTGAAGAATTCATTGAAGATGAAGTTTAAGTTTAATGCACTTATACTCACACCTTTCGCTGTTCATCTACATCATGGACCACATGTTGAATTTTTCTTCCAATTTTGGGGATTTCAGAATTTTTTAGATTTACATATAATTGAGATCTATAAATTTGGAGTCGCTTGGAAAGGTGTCATCATACATGTATATGAATATACCTTTAAAACTGTGTTTTTTTTCAGATTTTGTTTTGCTGAATTATTTTAATTGATTTCCAGATGCTGTTGGCCTGTGAGGTCTTCCTGTGCAATGCTAGATAAACAACTGGATTGTTTGGTGTTCCCTCTCTGTAAGAAGTTAATTTGCACTTTATCATCTCCTGGATCTCTTGTTAATAAATTCAGTTTAAAATAACTCAATAAAGGCTGGTTAATCTTGCAGAATAATTCTGTAACAGCAGTATGACTGTGGTCAGAGATCATCAGAACATGCAAACTGTTATATATATATATATGCCCGGAAAGTAAATGTAAGATTGATGCTTACAGTGTAATGCTATAGATTTGGATGAATTGGAATCAATTTACAGTCAATGGAATGTACTGTAGGTACGCAATGAGATGTACAGTATGTGATGTACAAATTACACAATAATGCCATTAAGGTTAAGGCCATTTATATGCATTATGTTTTATGCATAGTAAACTTTGAATTGTCAGTTTGAAAATGCTTCTCAAATAAATATTAAACTTGAATAATAAACATGAATATTTTGTTTTATAATGTCATTCATTTTTTTTCCCATTTTGCCTGATTAACTGCATCCAGAGACTTCAGCAGAAAAATATTTTACCAGTTTACAGTTTGCTTATATAGTAGAGGCTCTTATAAATTAGTGAAATGTAGCAATGCTGCCTCCTATGGGTGCAGTACCATGTTCATAAAACGCTTCCATACCTGTGCCTTATATTGACCAGAAAGCCAACCCTCATCATGCTGCCTCCCTGATTAGGCTCCTATATAAAATAAATGGAAAGGTAATGTTTTACTATAGAGTAGTTGCATTAAAAGATGAGTGATCTAAAACACATAGGTCATCTTTCTGGGTGCCAGCTTAATCTGCATCTATGTCAAGAAGATCTTGAATTTAATATACTTTCTTATTATTTAAATGTGATATTAGGTAAAGTGGTAACCATGGATCCATATATTATAACGAGCTGTCCCATTCTGAGATGTGTTGTTATTATAATTCTGCCCCAAATTATGTTCCAATAAGATATAACAATGCATTAGATACATGAGAGAGGAGGTTCATTGTTTTATATTATATTAGATTAGATTAGATTAGATTAGAGGCTATTTGTGACCTGTTTCCATATAAACATGATATGTGGAAAAATAAAATCTGCTCAAGGTAACTAATAAAATCACATGAATAAAGAAATTAAAATTATTTTCCTCCTAACCTCTCTCTTTATTTAATTTAATTGATCAGAAGATAAAAATACCCATAAAATAGGCTACTATTGTTTGCTAACTCAGTGGTTCCCAACCCTGGTCCTTGAGGCACCCCAACACTGCACATTTTGCATGTCTCCTTTCTCTGACACACCAATTTCAGGTCTTGAAGTCTCTACTAATGAGCTGATGACCTGAATCAGGTGTGTTTGATTAAGGAGACATGCAAAACGTGCAGTGTTGGGGTGCCTCCAGGACCAGGGTTGGGAACCACTGTGCTAACTAGATGAAAAAAATCGGGACTAATAACTAACTAATAACCTAGGCTATATTATTTAATATCTTTAATTAACCACAACGCAAGTAGGCATACTTAACGTTCAGTTATTTGTTTATTTGTCGTGTTTATACGATGGAATTTTGTTTTGACTTCAGTGCGACTGTTTTATGAATCTGAATATTTCTATCAATGTTGAAAATAATGTTGGATTATTTGGATAGTACAGAAGGCAAAAATTTAATTTATCATTTATTTTTCGCTTTTTTTTTTTGCCTGCATTTCGGAGATTTCTTGTCACTCTTGTCATTATAACAAATAATAGAAAAAAAAATGTTCGATACAAAACGAGCTTGAGAATTAGTTTTTTTTCTTGGTAGCCTAGTAATAATGGTGAAAATGTATGTTGTGACTGTCGTAATAATAATAATAATAATGGGCTAATAATAATAATAATTATAATAATAGTAATAATAATAATAATGGGCCTAATAATATATGTGATAAGGATTTTTTTTCCGATTAGCCTAATTTAAATCCATCGAATCGGAACAAATAAACCAATAAACCAAAACATGGCGGAAACTGAAAGCGAGATATAATTTCCTTAGCTTGTTCTTATCCGTTGCATCGAATGATTCGGACAAAAATCGAATTAATCTTTCAAATCAAATAAATCAAATAAAAGATTAGTTGCTGTGTATCAGATCGCAGATCATTTCCATTTTAAAGTCGAGGACAACCTAGTATTAAAATTCCACATGTATTTTCATATAGCCTACATTTTTATACAGAAAAAAACATATTGACATTTTTAAACGACTTAGCCTAAAAAGAAAAAACTACACAAGAAAATGTTTTTGTTTTTTTTTTGTCCGAACTAGGCTACTCGGGTTTTTGTTTTAAAATAATTCTCATTATTTATATTTTTTTAGAAAGAAAGAAAGAAAGAAAGAAATAAAGAAAGAAAGAAAGAAAGAAAACGATATATAGGCTAGGCTATATATTATAGGCTATAGGCCCAAGCTAATTTCGGATATGGCTACTGATTTTTAAATAATCTTTAAAATCTTAAAATCGTTTAAGAAAGCTATAAGTGTCTTTTGGTTTAGGCTATTGCAAAATGACCAGGCAGTAACCCGAATATATCGACACTTGACCTAGCCTAACTAGTTTCTTGCCTAAACAGGGAGATTTCGGCAAATATCGATACGCGTAGCCTATAGGCCTATAACTGTGGATTTATTAGTCTATGTATAATGTGGATTTATAAAAGTGGATTTATGACCAGCCCTACAATTGTTATGTATTTATGTATTTTGTTCTGTTTTTTTTTTTTTTGTTCATTTCGTTATTTGTATTTAATGTAAAAGTTTTTTGTTTTTTTCCTCACTTTAATTTGACAGGGATGACATGACTTGAAGGGGAATATGGAGGCACTCAGGCACATATTTGCGTTTCGTGCTGGTCTCCACTGCGTTTAAAATGAAGAATGCGCTTGGGCGTCTGGATTTCAGTCCTATTAAATATAAACAAGCAACAAAACAAATATTTAACACAATGTCTAGCCTACTCGCAACGCATCGCCAACAAAAGAAACACGCCGTATCTAGACGCACTGAAGAGTGCCGTTAAAATTTCCGTAAATATGCGACTAATAGGGGACTTATCAAAAAGTCCTGACCGCAGTTACTCTAGACTAGAATACGAAATAAACATATTTATTTCCAAAACAGCGGTCATAAATGACATTCTGGTTTGGCGCCGTTTGACTCCTCCTCCTCGAACGCAGCTCCACTCACACGCCACCGCCGTCCTGCGCTGCCATGGCAACAGTTTAGAACGTGATGACGTCTCTTCGGATAGAGTATTATGGGCTATCCAGCATTATTGAGGCAGAGAGCTGAGGGAAAAAATAACTGCGAGCTTTAAGTAAACATGGAGCTCTCAGCCGTCGGGGAGCGCGTCTTCGCCGCCGAATCCATCATTAAACGGCGCATAAGGAGAGTAAGTGCTCACCCAGCCTGCTCGTCGGGGCTTCGGCGCTGTTACAGAGGCGTCTGGTTATTTGTTTATGCTCGCTCAAGTGACATTTTATACGCGATAGGTTAGCCTAGCAGCGTTAGCTTGCTAATTTGAGTCTCCCTGTGCTTTTACCCGCAGGGACGGATGGAGTATCTGGTCAAATGGAAAGGCTGGTCTCAGAAGTGAGTGGTAATGACACGTTAACGGCAGTTGTTGCAACGGAAGGAGCGGTGCGGGGCTCCCCGAGCTCGCTGAGTGTTAGCACGGCTGAAGCGGGGACTGTGTAACGGGGCTCATGTGAACGTTAGCTGACAAGGCCAGTGACGGGAGACAGTCAAGATAAAACATTCAAAACGCATTATCAGCTGATTAATACGGTTTATATTGGAAAAAAAGAGTCACTAATACACAGAATATGTATCCGTTTATACATGTATCAATAGATATTATACATGCGCATACAACATCTCTTCAAATAAGTTATAAAAATGCACGCATTAGTAATAAATGTGTAAAAAGAAAACTGTACTTTGAAATGATGTTGGGCGTTATGATTTGCGAATAATTGAACATGCAATTATTGGTGCAGATACAGCACCTGGGAACCAGAGGAGAATATTCTGGATGAGCGTCTTTTCGCTGCATTTGAAGAAAGGTAACCGTTTCTTCGTTATTTCTGTAATCCCGGTAGAGAAATTAAATATTTTGGAAGGTTTAAAAGTAGCTTTTCTTCGTCTTATTTTCTTCATTTTTGTTATTGCAGAGAGCGTGAGAGGGAGATGTATGGGCCAAAAAAGAGGGGACCTAAACCAGAAACATTTTTAATGAAGGTGAAAAAAATATTTCTGTACATACTTGCATGTTTAATGGCTTCTTTTTAATGCATTTATTATTATTTTTAATTCTGTTGCACTTTAATGCATTGGAACCATGGTATCATGTGCTTAAATTGTTCAATTATATTTGACTTTTTTTTTTCATAGGCAAAAGCTAAAGCAAAAGGCAAAAACTATGAGTTCAGACGGGAAATGTCTCGAGACTTACACGTGTCATTCCCAGTAGCCGAACCGGTTGTGACGCCCAGAGCACGTGAGGGACTGCGGACAGTCGTGCCAACGATTTTCCCACCGAGCACCATCAACAGAGGCGAAAGTGTTCGTGTGCGTCCACCGGACCTTGAGAGAGACGCACTGACTCATGGGATACAACGGCCGCTGGATTTTGCCAGCTCACCAAAAAAGCGAGGACCAAAGCCAAAGTTGCGTCCAGGAGGTTCATCCGCTGAAGGTGTTAAAAGAAAGGCAGATGAACCGTTATCTTATCGACCTTCCAAAACCGAGAGATCAGGAGAGACCTCGAACTGTGATGGCATTCATTTAACCCAAAAGTTTCAAGCAGAATCCAGCCACGTTCAGAAGCAAATGGGAAGCAGGTCAAGTGACGTCAAGTTCACACATGGTGGCACCATCTTAAAAGCTGGGCTTGGTGTTTTGGGACATCGACGGAAGGACAGCTCAAGTGGTGCCATAAGCCAATCCAAGATGAAACATCCTTCCAAAAACCATCTATTTCGATCCACCGGTCAAGCCAGAGAGCAACTGTCTCTGAGTTTTGTAGATGAAACCGATCAGTCCTGGTTGCCTTGTTTGAAGAATATGGAGAAAATTATTGTTACTGACGTAACAAGTAACTCTTTGACTGTAACCATAAAAGAGAGTTCAACAGACAAAGGTTTCTTCAAAGAAAACAGATGATCATGTGATTTTTAGTTTATGTATGTATGTATGTGTGTGTGTGTCTATGAAATATTGTAATCAAATTAGAAACAACCTACATTTCTATATCATTTCTAGTCTATAAATGTAAAGTCTTGCAATTATGTACATAATGCCAAAAAAATATATAGTTTATGTTTAGCTTTCATTTCCATTCACATTTTCTATGAAAATTAAGTTTATTTTTCTATTTCCCAGATTTTATGTAACGTACACCCGTTGGTTCCTTCCTTTGGTTGCCTTCTTCAGCTTCATTATGAATGTAGGTATAGATGCTGTTAACCCATTATTAATGTTTCAGCTTAATGCACCTTTTAAGGGACATTTAGTCCCTCTTTTATGAACTTATGGTATTTTTCTGGTTAGATTTTGTATATATTTGAAGGTCCAAACGGTAGTCTGTATTAAAGCACACCCTTTAAAAAGAGTGAAGGGAAATAAGCTACATATATAATTAAACCCGGTGTAGGCCTAAATATATAAGGCACAAGCATTTAGGGTTTAGATTCGTATTTCGTTATTTTTCGTTTTTCTGTTGAACATAATTGTGGATTTAAACATTTCAATATGAAGCTGCTTTATGATCCTTTTCCGGTACAAATCATTTCTAACTTGCAGAATACCTAAGTGATGAAATAAAACGTTTTATTACATTTAAATGATGTCAACCTGTTTAATTAACGGTTTAGTGTAAACAAGAGTTCAGTATTTTTGCAGAGCGAACAATGTGTATCACATCGAAAATAAAAGTGTAATTTAGCTATGTCTGGAGAATTTATTAAAAACCTATTGATCACGCAAACGCGCCATTTGATCATTTGTAAAATCATTTTATTAACGAAATTAATTTTTAAAACCCGAAAGCCCTTTAAATCGGGTTTTTACTACAGACAGTGCTTGTAAACAAAGACTTAAATAAACGGTAAACCGATATATAATATTTTAAACAGCATGTCGGCATATTTTGAAAAGATTTGATAATGACCTGAAAGATTTTACGCTGTTGTAATTACATTCAAAAAACATTTAAAAGTGTTCAAGTTGTTCAATGGAGGGAAACAAGCTGGCCAAATACAATCATTCGTCCTAGCTCAGATATTCACTCCGTTTTAAACTTATTTCTATTATAAAGATAGGCTACACATAAAATTATATAATATTATTGCATACAATTATTCAATTTTATACATTTATTATTAAGAATAATAAGCCACCGCACTGCCATAAGTGTCGTAGCGAACAAGAATTTGTAGTTTCTGTATTTCTATTTTTAAAGATCTCTAAAGAAAGGGTAATTATTTCATACTGGCGCTTAATGTCTGTCAACAAAACCCACTATCAGGCATTCTCAATATTTTTCAGTAATTACAAAAATACAAAGGCTAAAATTGGTTTCACGTGGGGCGTGATTTCAAATCGAAATATAAAATTCTGTAACAAGCGCTTGTTGAGGAAGTTCAGTCCACCAAATGCCACAAGATGTCGCCATGAACTTGATACAACAGATCCGTATTCCTTTTAATAATCCCTTGAATTCCATCTATCACCGATAAACTGATTTTTGCTTCAAATTAAATATTGAGACTGCTCAATGTGTCAACTGTCCCCGTGTTTGTTTTCATTGGTTTCATTTTGGACTATCTGTGTTTTATGTTTTATAATTCAAATGTAAAAATAAACATCTGAAACATTAAGAATTCAACACTTACTGAAATAAATGTGAAATTTCTTCTAATGTTTTGAAATTTTAAATGAACTTTTGTATTTTCTTTGAAAGAAAAGCGCTATATTTGTTTCACCGCGATGAATATCTTTTAGCTTGGCGCATTACAGTCACACGGTTTCATTTTTAGTCCCGACAGTTTAAATGTCCAAATATTTGACACCTATATTATTGAGAATTCGCTATTAAAAAAAGTTAACGTATATTCCCATAATCATAATCTCGGAAGTGTACAATTAAAATTATATGTTGGTTTTACTGAAAAAAAAAAGTTATGTTACTTGCACTTTGCGACCAATATTTGCGCAATGTGCGTCCAGAAAATAGATAGATAGATATAATTCAACATTATTGGCCTATTGTTTAATTCCTTCAAGTTTATATCAAGCTTAACTCCTTTATAAGTTATAACTTTATAGCCCTATATATATATATATATATATATATATATATATATATAAAATGAATTTGAAATTGTTTATTATTAATGTGCATGAGCTAATGATTTCTTATGCATTATTAACATTTTTTTTAGAGTACTTTAATTTGTTTTAAAGTGTTGCCAATAGTCCCCATGTCCACCTCTTTTACTCAGCTGATGACTAACCTCTATAACTAACTAGTGAGTGACAGATATAACAGGGTCATCACCTTTGACATGGTGCTTTTAAAGCTTCCCAAAATGTGTTCATGTATAACCTATGTTAAATCCATCCATGTTAACAAACACATTAAGTTTTTATTAGAAATATGGGCTTGTTTTTATATATGTAGTAGCCTTTTTGAGCTTGCCAAATATGTGGAAAAAGAGTCATTTCACTTGTATTGAAGAGTTTATTCTATTTATTAATTACAATAACATTAGGCATAAACAATGTGCATGAATGAACATAAAATAATAGAAAACTATGAATGTATAAATTAAAGTGTAAATATAGTGTGAATATAATTGATTTCATTAGATTAGAATTACTGCTTTAGACTACATTTTCAATTTTAAAATATAAAATTCAAATTATCAGCTGAACATCCTTTCCCTGTATTTCGGTTGTGGGAAGAAGGGATGCAGCAAAAACCCGGAAGCTCACAATAAATTAAAATGTCTACCTATTAGATTGTGTTTTATTAACGTCTACACCTACGCCAACCCTAAACCTTACAATAATGCAAAAACAGTAATTATTGTTGTACAGTATGAGAAAAATTACCCTATATTGATGTGCGCACGCCCAGTAGTTTTTGTTACATCCCTTCTAGCCTGAACCCTTTCCAGCTTCACATAGCAGGATTTACAAATTACTATCTTAAACTTCTTATTTAAGTGATATAGCTGGCAATGAAATATAAATTATAGGCAAATCGTTTAATATAGTTTAGAACAAGTTCAATTCTTGTGCACTTAAAAGAAGACAGAGAATTAAGAAAATAAAGACTGAAAATCCGTTTGGAAGATGTACTGAATGTTACTTCATCAGCAGACGGGTGGTGTTGTCTCCAAGCAAAATTCTGAAAGGAAAAAATGGCTTAATTAACAGTCAAATTGAGCAATATAATAAACGGCTGATTAATGATGATTTCAGTGCTTCTAATGGAACTCCCAGTGCTTGACTCTATAGTCTCACCTGACTAATGCAGCAGTGATAAGGCCACCAGTAATGGGTCCCACCCAGTAAACCCAGTGGTGAGTCCAGTAGTTGGTCAGCACTGCAGGACCCAGCGCTCTTGCAGGATTCAAGCATGTACCAGACACATCACCGCTGAAACCCACAGAAGATATTCATCTCCAGACCGCACACAGGGAATTATGTGTAACATAATCAATGAACTCACCCCACTAGTATATTAATAATGACTGCAGCCCACCAAAAATGGAACCAAAGGACTTTTGCTCTTGGCGTTAACTGCACCTAGTAAGACCACCATGGTAACTATACACGTCATGGCAATTTCTCCAAATAACGCCTTCATAATAAGGTCATCAGCCTGGAGAACCATAAATGCCACACCTTGAGCTTGTGCATATTTCTCATTTGAGGTCATTCCCTGAAAGCAAGCATGAAAGACATGTCGAATGTTTCAAAACTGCATGTATCTTACTCACGTTGGCCATGACTGCACCAAGTAAACCTCCAGTCAGCTGGGAGAGCAGGTACGGCGCCACCATTTTCAGCTCCATTCCACCACAGAGGAAGACAGCTATGGTGAATGCTGGATTGAAATGTGAACCACTGTGTCAGAAGAAAAACAAAATCATTGCATTATTCATCAATAAGATGCTTTTTATCCAAGGCAACTTCTAGGGTATGCTCAGGACTGGGACAAAACCTTTGGAGAAACCAGACTAGACCAGATCTAGCAAGCCACATCCTGGTGAAACTGCAGGGGTCAGTGGATTAATACTGTATTTATAAGAAGAAAATATAAGAGGTTAACAGTCCTGACTAATCTATATATATACTAGATATATAAGATTATTTTATATTACATGAGAACTTTATCATTAATTGTATTTATTTATTGAAAATCTAATTTAATATAATTAAAAAGCAAAATACAATTTAATAAATATATACATCTAAAAAAATATATAATATATAAAATTAAAATTATATGA
>NW_015540958.1:175464-186481 GCF_001515605.1 Sinocyclocheilus anshuiensis
TTATATATATAGTTTACATAAAAACAGACTTTGTAATTGAGACATTTTTGATAATTATAGATAATTATATACATATATAATTATATATGTAGTTTTAAAATGTATTGAATTTTATTTGTTATATAGCAATATACAGTATTTTAATATAATGTAACAACATGTAAAATATATTTAATAAAAATAAGTATTTTATTAGGCTATATATTACATCATAAGGTTTATTTGTAATTTATTTTAATATATAAATTTGTAAATTATACATATAATAATTTTACACACACATATATAATATGTGTGTGTGTGTGTGTGTGTAAATATTATTTGTAATTTCTTTTAACATAAATTTGTAAATTATATATATAATAATTTTACACACACACACATATATAATATATATGTGTGTGTGTGTGTAAATATTATTTGTAATTTCTTTTAACATAAATTTGTAAATTATATATATAATAATTTTACACACACACACATATACATATATATATATATAATATGTGTGTGTGTACACACACGCACACACACACAATTTTACACATATTATTAGTCTTGTATTGCATGGTTTACATGAAGACGGGGTTAAAATGTTCCGTATAAAAATAAAGATTACACTAAAGAAATAAAGATTAGTTTTGTTTAAATGTAAATCCACTTCGTCTACATACGTTTTTTGCTCACAAATAGGAAAGCAATAAAAAGCAACTTTTTCCAAAAGTCACACTCGGTGTGCTATTTTTATATGTATTAATATTTTTTGTTCTATTTTGGCAGCCACGCACAGCATGCTCAATACATTTCTTCTCACCTGATCTCTGCTATACATGCGATCAGCACCAGCACTGCGAGTCCGTGAGCCCGTGAGCCAGCGCAGCGCAGGCTGGAGTCTGCCGGCGTCCGCCACGTTCTCAATGACAGACACACATCCGATGAACACGAAGAAAGCGGTCCCCAGCAGCTCAGCCACACACGGCTGAAAGAGCCGCTCGAACAGCTTCGGCTCTCTCGCATCATGCTGTCCCATCTTATCCACCAGAGCTTTCTCCATGTTGTGAAGCTCCACTTTGTCTTCAGCCATTCTTTCCCTCTGAGGCACGAATGCATCTCCAGACTCCAGCGGCCTTCTCATCATGGGAGTGAATTGCTCAATGACCTTTAAGGGCAATTGATGATTGAAAAGACTAATCATAAACGTAAAATGTTGACCTGTGGTAAAGAATACATAGGCCTAAGGAAATTAAAATGGAACATTGTGCACTCAGCTAATTTAGACGAGAAACTACTTCAACACCAGAAAGTTTAACCCGTGCTGGTTTTATAGATTGCAAGGAAAACTACAAACACGTAGAAGTTAAACTACCTGAAACTAGTCTTAATAATTAAAATGATTCTGTTCTGTTAGTTGTACAAACACAGTCCGTTATGCCGCGTGACACTCCAAACTGCTATTTGTTGTCATTGTATTTTAATTCATTATAATCATAATCACACTGATTTGTAGCGTAAATGGTTTTGCCATTTGCTGCACTTTGTTATTCTTAGTTACTTAACGAAACGGAAGTCTCGCAGATTCAAAGAAATGTGTTTACTTTGCTCACGCGTTGCAAAAGTCTTGTGTGATCGCATTTATATTTGTAATTAGCCTATGTAAATTAACCTTGTTCTGCAGCAAGAGGTAAAAACATAACATAGATCACTTTACATTGTGGCAAGGAAATGGAGAATTTTTGGCCACTAGGTGGCAGCAGACAACTTTAATCAAAGTCTAATCAGAATTAAAACTGACCGAAATTTCAGTATGAACGCTTATCAGTTCGATTTAAATACAAAAATGTGGTTTAAATGTGCAAGGATTATTTTGACTTGCTAAATGTCAAATTGCTTACAGTTTACAGTTTATCTTCATATTTTAACTATAGTACTTTAGGCTACTTGATTATCCATACATAAAACATTTTCAAATGTGATACATCAGGCTTTCGAGGGACGTTTATTTGTTCCTCTCAGTCATCGTTGTATTGAATTGCATTATATGTTTGACCCCCAAAATTATAACTAGAGCTTTGATCATACAGCTGAGCTTTTAAATATCATATTAATTATATGCATTTTTAAGCAGTCTAGTCTGTTCTACTGTTATGAAGATCTCATTAATTTACAACTTACATTACAAACTATCAAAATTGCATCTTAAATTTGGCCATATAAATATCAACAACTGCAATAAATTCCATATTTTTGCTCATTTTGGTCCTCTGAATTTTTTGTTTAAGTATGAGTTCCATATTCTCCTATATCATACTATATATCATATAAGCATGTATCAAATATATACAACTAATATTTGGAATTTGTCTAAAAGTTCAATGATCTGATTATTATTTCAAAAGTCAGGCTTTATAGGGTTAATTCAAGAGCATTTTATGCGGCAGATAATTCCCTAATTTGTGTTAGCCTATTTGTTTTATGCATAAGCATTTATTTCCATATTTGCACAAATTTTCTTCTAAATCTTTTTTTTTTTTTTTGCCCAATCTGCACCATTGGTGTTGCTATAATAATAAAACATTAACCCTTGTGCGTCAATTAAAATCAATTAGTTACACACAGGTCCATAGTGGACAAAAATGTCCATGTCAAAAAAACTGTCATAAAAATGTGAAGCTTGGGAGCACAGAGTTAAGTTTGGTCTCATTTTTAAGAAGACCCATGGCAGATTATTGTTGAAGTAAAAAAAGTTTAAAAAGTGAAACCAAAAAAAAAAGTTCTAGATGTTTAGGTTTATGAACGATGTTTTATATAAAATATATATTTTATGAAACATGTTGAACTCTATACCTGCTAGAAAATCAAAGCCATACATCTAAACAAGTTGTATTCCAAATTTGAGGTTGATATCTCAAAAAATTAGCTTTCAGTAAGATTTTGTTTGGGCGCAGTACCAAATTTTCCCCATTAGATGCCAGCAAAACTCTGCTGGTGCACACAGTGGTTATATTTGTGATTTGCAGTACAGTTTTTCTCTCTCAAATATTACAAGAACACACACGCACACACACACACAATTTTTTTTTTATGACACACATACAAACCCCACTCTGACATCCATACCAACACACCCACACAATTATAGCTGCATTATTTATCCAATTGGCTCTATAATATGAAGAAGCAGAAAACAAATAAGGCGAGTATTTTCTTTATAGGTCAAACCTGAAAAAATGGCACCATCTGGTAAAAAATAGTAAAAAATGTAATTTTAAAGCCTTGCCAATATAATGAAAGCCTATATCAACAAAAATTGCATAATTTTACAGTTAAATGGCACTGCGATTAAAAATAGCAGTTTTAATGGGTTTCCATGGGGACATTTTTGTCCTTAAGGTCCTGAGAGTAACATTTTTTTGTACCTAGTGCAAAACAGATTTATTAAAGGAAATGGAAGTGAAATAGTAAAATTCCAATAAAAATACACACCTGTGCCAAAATGTATGCAACCATCTGGTAAAAAATAGTAAAAAATTAAATTTTAAAGCTTTGCCAATATAATGAAAGCCTATCAACAAAAATTGCATAATTTTACAGTTAAATGGCACTGCGATTAAAAATAGCAGTTTTAATGGGTTTCCATGGGGACATTTTTGTCCTTAAGGTCCTGAGAGTAACATTTTTTTGTACCTAGTGCAAAACAGATTTATTAAAGGAAATGGAAGTGAAATAGTCAAATTCCAATAAAAATACCCACCTGTGCCAAAATGTATGCAGTTGGCAATAACACAGGCAAAATGATAAAAAAAAAAACCTAAACTGAAAAGGACAAAAATGTCCAAAAGGTCGCACAAGGGTTAACTCAACTTTAAGATTTAAGATGGGGTATTTAGTGCATATGTCTTCGACCATGTGACAAGGAGATGTACGGTCAACTGCATGTTTAAAACGTATTCGCTTTCAGCTGCTATTGTGCGTCGGACGGAAGATGGCGCTATTACACAGAAAAATAAATAGGCCTGATGTAACTTTATCACACACAATGAATGGCTTTAAATGGAGTGAATTGTTATTTAGAACATTTTGCAATAAAAAACGACTGTTATCATAAATCTGAGCCTAAAACATATAGCCTATCCACAAAGTGTTAGCCATCTGATTACATAAAGCAGAGTGTTAACTGTTAACCATCCAGTTTAATCAGAATACTTCAGTCAAGGTGTCATGTGTCACAACCCACTGCGCTCCACAATAGGGAAGTGAACTGCACTTCCTATTTCCTCAGCGTTACTGCTGTCTACTGACTAAACCAGAAATCGAGAGGATGAGAAACGAAAGGAACACGTTTGACGCACGGTTTATAAATGAATATGAGCAGTAAATGACACAGATTGTCCGGTTCGGATCCAGTTCTGCGCGCGTAATGGGAGCGTCGCGCGTGCGGGCGGCACGTTGATAAAACAGCGACTTCTGTAGCCTATATAAGTTTTATATGTTGCTGGCTGAAGACGATTCAAGATGAAGAAACAGTTCAACCGCATGAAACAGCTCGCCAACCAGACCGTTGGCAGGTTAGTGTGTTATATACTGATTATTTCGAATGTTTCTACTGTGGTTCGTGTAAAAATGTTCACACCAAAGTTGGGAGTGTCACTGTGTGTGCGCGAACGCAGGACTGAATTGTGATAAAACTGAAGTGATAATATATCACTTCAGTTTTATAAATTACACGTGCTATTGGGTCTTGACACGTTATTTTATTAATGAGACCGCTATTGTAAAGGTATGTGTTTGATATTGCGTGTAGAAGTTTAAAGAGTCTCCTACTGTATGTGCATTACTGAACTGGACTGATAGAATGAGATTTGCATTCATTTGGAGTTTTTGGTCTTCTCTCTTTTATATTAACATCTCTATCAGGATCATCAAACATCTATTTGATTGAAATAATAAATACAATTATGATGATGTAGCTAGTATTCAATAATGTGAACTTCTAATTTAACAATAATTAGGGATGCACCAATAATGAAAAATTGACCGATATATGGGTCCAGTGATATTTATTTTCAAGCTGTGGACAAAACTTACAACTTACTTGATTTATTTCTTTTTTTTTTCTCTCTCAATTTCAAATAAATGTTTTGTTGTTTAAATGACATCACCACATTATAGTTTTAAATATGGATAAATAATAATTTTAAAATTAATAATGAGAAAGTAGAGGTTATAGTGCTCTTGAAGAATTAAATATAAATGTAATCTAAGATCAAAAAGTAGCTGGAACTACTTGCCTTCTTACTGCAAACTGGGACATCGTTAGTTTTAGTTGATCTCTGCAGATCTCGAACAATAAACTTGCTCAGAAACAGTAAGAGGAAATTTGAGTTGTCTTGACTGGTTTCCCTGCAGAGATATTTTAAGTGCCTGTCAGAGAATGAAAGTCTTAAATTGCCTTGCTTTGCATATTTGCTCTTACGAGGGTGAAAGGGTTAAGTAAGGTCAGAATATCTTAGATGCTTTTCACATTGAGATGCTTGTTTTTTGCCAAGAAATTGTCTTTATTTACATTCACTCGTCTTTTGCTGTGAGTTAAGCATCTCAGGCAGCCGCTAGATTCATCACTCGCTTGTCACAGTCTATCAGAGCGTCTGATGCAGAATGCAGATCTGGGGTAATCCAGAGTCGGAGGTATAATAGTCAGGCCAGCTCTCATGGCAGCTTTCCAGGCCAGAGAGACGCCACGTTTTGATACAGTCGGTTAAGTTACGGCCCCAGTTAGTTTTGCCTCCACTGCAAAAGGAAACACCATCAGAGATTTTACAGTGATGAAGTACATAGGACATTGCTTGGTATTCATTTGAACTTGGGCCACTTTTAGTCATTGATTAAAAATGATAAATGTTGTAGGTGATGCTGCATACTTTAGTGAAGTTTTGAACTTGGAAAATGTAAAAATCTAGCTGGAAATGGAATTGATTTTGTATCAGATGTGGCATAAATGCACCAAAAATACACAGTTGCATCCAAAACATCGCACCCTGGTTGCAATTTCTAAAACTGTGTAATTTCTTGCTAATTTTGTGTTTCTGTATGTATAAATCACACAAAAATGATGGTGCAGACAGCAGGGCTGTATACTCATCAAAACTGTCCATTTAGATCCAGGATACTTGTGCTTTTTAAGCATGCTGATGAACATAGAATTTCCTTCTTTTCCTGAAACCAAAACCAGATGTTCAGTGAGCTGGTCAAAAGAAAATCGTGGCAAGAGGCACTGTGTCTACATGCTTTATTATATGTCATTGATCTTAGTAGTTGATCTAACAACAGGGAACATTCTTAGAACTTTGGCTAACGTTCTGGAAAGGTTCTCTCAAAAGTTCTTTCAGTAACATTAATAGAATTTTTAAAGTTATCTATAATGTTCTCAAAATGTTAGCAAAAAAATGGGATGGATACATCGTTCATGGAATGTTTTTTTGTGCACTGTTTTAGTTGGACGCTCATCTTACTACTTTCGAATGTTCAGAGAAACGTTCCCATTGTGTCTGCAAAATAATCAAATGGAATGTTCCCTTAAAGGGGTCATATGATGCTTTTTTAAATATCATTATTTTGTGTATTTGGTGTAACAGAATATGCTGACATGCTTTAATGTTTTTTAAAACTGGATGACATTCAGAAATAATGTTTTCATAACTTAATTAGCAAAACGTTCTTACAGTATATTTTGTTAGCTAACAGTGTTTCCTCTGAGAGCTGGAGTTGGAATTCGAGCAAGCGGGTTTGTAGATTTGTTTTTTGAGCAAAAATTTAGTCATCAGTAATAAAAAGGAGGTGACAATATCTCTTTTGTTGAATGACCAAATACCAACAAACATAATCTGGAGAGATTTGAATCTTTTCAGATAAACATACCGCTAATTAAACCCCTTGTTTTGTAGGGTCAAATGTTTTTACTGAACTGAAAAGGCCTGCAAAGCTCTGAAATTATGCAAGATGCGAGCTGCAGTACTGTTGATCAGATGCTATGTTTACAGTCAAGGCTACCAGTCAGATCCTGCTTGAATATGGCTAAAATGTTTGTCGTAATTGAGCATTATGCCTTTATGTTAGTGCAAACTAAAAGGAAAAAAACAAAGTGTGAAATGGTCAGCGACAATTAATCATTCAATACTTGTGCATCCATATCAATAATATGTAGCAAATAGAATTTATTTATTTGTTTTTGTATACCAATTAACTTCTGCTTCAATATGGTTTTGAGTTATGCATTTTTATGTGTGATTTCAAATCTAAAGAAAGCTTGACTACATAGTTATCTTGTGCTGAATAATGCATACTCCTAATTATGATGCAGTTTGTCTTGTATTCAGAATCAGATTGACTTTAGTGAGCAATCTTGTTCCTTAAAAGACATTTAGATAGATCTTTATAATAGCATGTTGTTTTCTCAACTTTGAATGTGTGTGAAATGTTAGCTGAGGTATTTCTGGAGGTTGACACATAACCCGATATGCATTTGCTGAACACAGGGTCCATGCTAATTCAGTATTGATGGAAATCTAAAAATTCCCTCCTGCCAAACGTGAGGTCATTCTCAAGCCTGTGTAACAGGATCTTTTCTCTTGTTACATGACCAATTTTGTGGCTTTTCTCAAAGTTTTCTGGACTGCATGTGGATGGAGTCTCTCTTGTTATTTCTCGTGGGTTCTCTCTTTTAGAAAAGTTGTTGTACATGGCATTTAACAACGTCTAATATCTGTCAAGAACTTTAATATTGATCTAATAATCCAAAATAATCACCATGGTGCTTGACCTTGAGAAAGGTCCCTTTACCCTGAGGGACTGTCTGTGTGTCAGTTCATCACATGAAAGTTGTAGACATAAATAGCAGTTGCACTGGTTGTGTGGTGATAAAAATTCTTTGCTATAAAAAAAGATTCAAGGTTTTACCTTTTTTTTTTTTAGCTACACTGCTGGCTCAGCAGTTTTACCACATGAAAAAAAAAACGCTCAGCCAATTTCCTACAACAATACATACAACAATATATAAATAAATGAAAATGCTGAAACTATCACCAATGCCATATTCATGTTCTGACTGTACAATGTCCCCATAGTATGATTTGTGATAGTTTTATGGCCTCTGGTCAAAAGGAGTCTCTGCTCATTAGTTATGAAGCTCCACCCCTTTTGCTGACAAGCGTGTGTGTAAAGCATCAACAGCCCCGCCCCCTTTACTGCAGTTGCCATAACAAACAATGTGGAATGCAGAAAGCAGGAAGTGGATTTTTTTCTTCTCCTGACATGTGTGCCAAATCGACAGTTTGTTGACACAGTTGGAAAATAAATGATGTTTAATTTAGGAAAAGTGAAGTGCAGTGGATGCTTTGAATGGATGATGTTAATGAAGATGAAATCCAGTGAATTTTTCATGTGAAGTGAAGACTTTACACAAAGCTATGTTCTTGCATGTTTGTGTGGCATTTTTGTAGTGATACTGGCTTAACCTGCTTTCACAGTCAGCCTGAAGCACTGCACATTTAGTCTGTCCATATAACCAAACACTGTTTTTCCTTTTTTTGTCCACAGAGCAGAGAAGACAGAAGTACTGAGTGACGACCTTCTTATGGTGAATATTTTGTCTTTCCATGACTTGATCCTGACTGTCACAACTATTAATGACTGCACAAATCACCCAGAATTCCAGTTTGAAGTCACCAGTGTTATTTTAGTATTATGTGTGTACTATTCAAGTTTTTATTATATGTTGGTCACTTTTTATTATTTTATTTTTTTTTTCTCACTATATTTAGGTTAGTTTTTGTTTGTACTTTAATATTTAGTATTCATTTTTATATTTTTAGTTCAGTTTTAGTTTTTATTTATTTCCCGTTAGTATATTTAGTGCTTCAGCTTATTGCTAACTTATTGCAGTTAGTTGCCAAGTTAACATTTCTAAATTTCATATTGTTTCATATTTTCATCTAATATTTATATTTTTTCAGCTTCATTTAAATTAAAATGTTTTAATAGTTTTATACTTGTAGTTAACAATAATAACCCTAAAAGTCATTAAAATTCTTATTTTATTAGCAAAATATATATTGTTGATCATTTTAGGCAATTAAGAATAACTTATTCCACCTTTAATAATTTGAGTATTATGGTTTATTTCATGGCTCTCTTGAATACTTGATTCTGATTCGGCTGTCAGATATTTTTGCATAATGATTTTAAACTATTTAATTAACCACTGTCCCTGACAATTATTTCCTAAATATGTAAGACATTTCATATCTCCCCACAGCCTTTTCCCCTTACATATCATTTATGCATCAGTATGTTAATATTTACATCTATTTATTTGTTTGTTTGTTTAGTAGTTGTTCAATAAGCAGGATAATGTACAGTAAACTGGTCAAAAAAGACTATATTTAGCAGACTAGCTGACCGTAGATGATCCTTTACATATCTTCTGTATGTATTCATATTAATCACAATATTGAACATGTATGAATGAATATTAAGGCATAACAAAGCAGATGTTGTGATCTAGTATGACTTTAGCTCTTATTTATTGTTAATCATGAGCGTCTCTTTTGCTTTCTGTTACACTCAGTGAGTATCTCCTTTACATTCATCTTCTTTCCCACAATCTCTCTTCTTTCACACTCCTCCTTGTTCCTTTTTTTTTTTTGCTTGTTGCAGATAACAGGAAAGCAACTGACTGTCTGAGACTAATTGATTTTAATATTTCTACCGCCACACATCCCATGTTTTCACGAGTATGAGTGGAACTACGGCTGTTATGAACAAAGGAAAGCCTAAAATAGCTTAAAAAGCACCAAGCCCTAGCAGCTTTATTGTGGCATATGTTGACTCTGGTAATTATGCATATAAATCTAAATATGTGCAATTTACTGCATGACACCCAAAGTCTTCCAAAGCAAACATTCACTCTAAAAAGAAAAACAAATCAGCCTAATCTGTCACTGCCTCATTGTTTAAAAAGTAGCTCATGTTGAAACATGCCCGTGCAAAACGCTGCACAGCTAACGGGAAATCATTGAAGCTCGACGGATTCTCGCCAGAGCTTTATATGCTGCTCCTTCACCTTCATTCATGCATTCCATGTTCAAGGGTCAAAGTTTAACTGCCTGATTGCTCTGCATCTTGCGCCGCCTCGGGTTTGCAGGAGGGAAAAGAAACATGATAATCGGCCATAAACTCCCTCTTGAAATGAGTCAGAAGGTCTTGAAGGTCTGCCAGGTTAAAAGGCAGCGGTGTTGGCAGACGGCCCCTGTTAGAGCTGCCCTGCCGCTGGTTTCTCTGATCGTGGTTGGAGTTTTTGTAAACCAGCGTTGAGGAGTAACACTGCCAGCTGAACAAAATTTTTCTGTAGCTGGTTTCAAAACAGGATAGCTTTCTTCTAGTAATGAGACACTTTTTCCAACCAACAAATTGTCACTAAATACTGTTATTTAAGTCACATTGCATTGCGTAGAACTGAAGCAATAATCATATACTCTCTTAAAATAGATTTTTGTATGTGTATGGTATCGAAAAGTCCCAATGATTTTAGTATGGATGATTCATGTAAATTAAATGAACACACACAGATTCATTTCATTGCAGATCAGGGTTTCTATAAACCTAGAACAAAAAAGTTACTTGAAATAAAATAAATGGTAACTGTAGTGCTGTCAAACGATTAATCGCGATTAATCACATCCAAAATAAAAGTTTTTGTTTACATAATATATGTGTGTGTACTGTATATATTTATTATGTATATATAAAGACACAAACATACAGTATATATTTTGAAAATATTTACATGTATGTATTTATATTCATATCATTTATATTATATATAAATATTTAATATATAAACATAGCATATTTTTCTTAAAGGGGTCATATGATGCTGCTAAAAAGAACATTATTTTGTGTATTTGGTGTAATGAAATGTGTTTATGCGGTTTAAAGTTAAAAAAACACATTATTTTCCACA
>NW_015540958.1:186554-199569 GCF_001515605.1 Sinocyclocheilus anshuiensis
TTAAAAATATATACTGTATGTGTGTGTATTTATATATACATAAGAAATATACACAGTACACACACACATATATTATGTGAACAAAAACTTTTATTTTGGATGCGATTAATCGTGATTAATCGTTTGACAGCACTAGTTAACTGAAATAAAATACAAGTTAAAACTAATAAATAAAAATGTATACAAATTATATAGATATATTCAACTGATATTAAAACTAATTAAAATGACAAAAACACAACAAAATTATATTACATATACAGTATATACATAAATCTCATTCTAAATGTAATATCTATAATTTATCTAATAAACACCGTTAAACTATTATGGTAATAATAAATGATACTAAAATAACACTGTTACAGCTCCTTGGTCTGCATTTTAAGTCTTGTTTCATAGAAAATACTGCTGTTGCAATGTATTTAACTGGGTGTGTAGTCTAGTTTTATTAGTTGTATTTATTGTATGAATATATCTGATCAGAGTTTCCAAACATATCCTAATATGCATTTTTTCCTAATTCCCTTTTTTTTTTTAATGCAAATAATAAATGAGATCATCCATATCTGTGGGGATATATTATACTATGTGATAGTTACATATATATATATATATACTGAACAAAATTATAAACGCAACACTTTTGTTTTTGCCCCCATTTTTCATGAGCTGAACTCAAAGATCTAAGACTTTTTCTATGTACACAAAAGGCCTATTTCTCTCAAAATATAGAAACAGTCCCTGTTTATAATATAACATTAAGTCTTCCCATTTTTTTCCCTCATAAACCAACAATATATATATATGCAGGTACTGTATATAGATTTTTGGCAGTGCTGTAAACTACCAAACTGTGACAAGACTGCAAACTGCTCTAATTCAGTGTCCATGTTTGCAGCATTGTTTGACCTGCATGATTCCTTTAGTGAATCAGGCGCTGAAGCAACACAGACAGTGAGACAGTGTGTGCAAAATAAACAGTGCATAGTCAGAGTGTAGGTTTCATACAACGGTTACATTTCTGAATCCTGTGTCTTTGTGGTGAGCTTTTATTGAAATGTGTTTGAGTTGCAGACAAAAGCATGACTCTGAGATGCTGAAAACCTCACGCGGAGAGTTTCAGTTCCACTGCGACTGTCTGAAGCTATTTAAGGGACTGTCAGGCACACTTTGAGGATTCGCCTCTTGTGCATACATGTGAGAACGAAAGAAATCAGCCAGAAAACAATCAGCCAGTTTGGCAGCTTTCTGTACATACAACACAGACTCTGTTCTGCCATTACTGCTGAAGTGGATTGTGTACAAACTGTAAGCAAATCTTGATAATGGCCTCATTTTCTTCCCAAAGTACCTTAAAAAGATTTGCATTCCAAATATAAACTACCTTCATTCCTGAAGGTGTTAAATTTGAAGGGGGTTTAGTTAACATTAAGAAATGCATCAAAATCTGCACACTGAGGCCAGGGTTTGAGGAAGAAAAGAACCAGATGGGAGGTGTGAACTGCAAATACATTTGACAGAGTTTCTCATACATCTTAAGATGTAGGTGAACAGCCAGCTGTCTCTAAATGTAGGCCGTTTGTATGTGCTAAAGTATATTTTAGTGATCATGCAAATAGGCCTATATGTACAGTTGTGCCTTCCACATTTTGTTGGAACAGTGCAGAAATGTAGCCATGGTGCAACATTGCCCAGATGGTTCCTCACATTCACTGTAGCTTTAATTCTTTAACCATATTGTCCACTTTAAAAGCTTTTCCAATCCAGGCTCTTCTGCAGAATCTGTGTTTATGACTGCTCAATGAAGAAACAACCAGAAAGCTAAATTTTTCTGCTTTTCCCAGAGAAGATCATATTTTACGTAATAACACATCCATATTTGACATTAAAGACATTTATAATGTTACAAAAGATTTCTATTTCTAATAAATGCTGTTCTTTTGAACTTTCTATTCATCAAAGAATTCAGAAAAAAAAGTATATACTTTTTTTTTTCACGAAAAAATTGTGGTGGGCGATATGACCAAAATCTTATATCATGATATGAGTAATTTTATTTAACGGCAAGGATATGTATCACCATATAGTTATTTTTGCTTTAAAGAAGGTCTTTATGATATGAACATTTTTTATACCATTGAAATTTCATAATTCTTGTCACCATGCAGTGTAAATATCACAAAAAAATAATACTATCCTAAATTAAAAAAAAACTCAAGCTCACTGAAGGCAAGTAAACAGCAATTAAATAAGAATAAAAACTGATTACATGCAATAGGACAACAACAAAAAACTACAGTAAAACAAATAAATAAGAAATGTTTCATACATTGCATAAAGTAATCAAATGTATAAAAACACTGCATATTCTTCACTGTGTAAATTAAATATATATTTCTTCTTATTAAAGTTACAAAAGTGATTTAGTCCAAGAGCAGTGAGATTTTTTTTCTCTTTTGTTGTTTGATTAACATGAATGACAGACAGCAGCTGGCCAGATCCAATATACTGTTACACATGTTTTCTTTCTCAGCTGTTTGCTTTCACTTAAAACCTAAATTACTGTGTTTACGAGTATACTTGCAAAGATGGGCATTTTGACACATACAAATGTGTATGTATTTAACGGTTCAAGTCCTATAAAGCAGCAAAAATAACTCCGATAGCCTTGTGGGCAGCGCGCCGACATATGGCGCAGTTTCGCTTCGTGTCCCGAGTTCGAATCCCGCCTTGTGGACCTTTCCCGATCTCGTCCCCCCTCTCTATCTCCCACTCGCTTCCTGTCATATCTCCACTGTCCTGTCAAGAAAAATGCAAAAAAAACTGTTCAATACTCCCACGTTCTATGAGCACACAACGTATTTGTGACAACATAGTACAGCAACGTGACTTGAGCATGTAACCGTGATAGAGATGATAGTCCAAAATCGTATCTACCAGTATATCGCCCACCCCTACGAAAGAATTAGCATTAAGCAATGGTTTTTAACATTGATAATTATAAGAAATGTTTCTTGAGCAGCAAATTAGCATGATTTCTGAAGGATCATGTTAGTGCTGGGCGGTATACCGGTTCATACCGAATACCGGTGTTTATTTTTGTTATGATATGAATTTCACGAGTGCGACTTTAGCACTAGATTTAGCAACTTTCAGACGCTTTTAGCGGCTTTTTTTCATAGAATATTCATACTGACAAACCTAGCGACTTTTTTGGATAAACCTTTGCTGTGGTTCAGTTGGAAGATTTTGCCAGTGCTGTCCCGCAAACACGAGGTCTGACTTTCCCGGAAAAGTGTCACCTCTCTCGGCGTCTGTTCTGTGCAGTGAGCGGCAGAGAAGCAGCGCATTCAGTTGGCCGCACCGCAGCCGACTCGTCAATAAATGAGTACAAAACAGCGTTTCCAAGTACCTGTCGCTTACTGATTATTTGGAATTATAAATATGAGCGTAGTTCTACGTAGTAGAACGTAGTAGAGCGTAAACAAACACTTTTTTGTTTGTTGTTTTTTTTTTTTTGTTATTCAGGCGCAGGCAGTGCGCTGCATGAGACAAAAAAGTAATATAGCCAAAACAACCGCATAGCCGCTCTCTAGTTTAGATGCATGTTGATTTTTATCAATGATGCCGCGATTATAAATGAGAGTGACTCCTGGTTAACATGTATTAAAAGGGGTCGTGTTTAGTCACTATTTAATGTGGTATTTTTTGACAATATTCACTCATCATGACAGTAAAATAGGGCATTCTAAGTCAATATACTGCAGTATTTCCTCTCTCAATCAGTAGAAAATATGGTTAACACCCGGTCATGCATGAAATAAAAATACCGTCATGTACCGTGAAACCGGTATAATTTTGAAAAATACCGTGATATAAATTTGTGGTCATACCACCCAGCACTAGATCATGTGACACTGAAGACTGGCGTAATGATGCTGAATAAATTACATTTTAAAAGTTATTAAATGGCTGTTTTTGTGAGCATAAGTGACTTGGTGCTGGTGTCCTCATCAGGCTTTTTAACAAACGTACCCCACAAGACTTCCTTTATAAACCAACAGCATGGCTGTATTTGGGTGACTAGCTAGGCTGAATTCATGAATTCATGCCGGTCTAACCTGGTCTTTTCAAAATGGTTGTGATGAGGATGGTTTTTTAAAAAGTTCAAAAATCCACAGTTGCATGAAGATTGAGACAACCAACAGATCCAAAATGGTCCTTTAATACTAGAATCACAGTCCAGATGAAATCAATAAAGAGGCACATTTACAAGAACGGGAAACTCTAAAGGGTGTTAGTGTGCAGGACATACAATACTTTGCATAGGCTCAAATGACTAAGCATTGCAGGAAATGCAGAACAGGTGTGCATGTGACCATGATTATTAGTGTGCTGAATGGAACTATTGGTTCCATTCATTTTGGAATCCTGGAGAATTTAAAATTTGAATCAAATGTGCGCATTATATTACAGATTGAGCGGCGCCTTGAAAATGTGCGATTTGTCTCCCATAATGTGCACAAGAAGATGGTCATGTGTCTACAGGGTAACGTGGGTTCAGATGTGGACAAGAGACATGTAAGTAACAGCAGCTTTTACATTTCCAATTCCCTCCAAAGTGCACACTTGTGAATAGTTTTTTTCCTGTTAGAAAAAGCTTCCTGTCACAGCCCTTTCACAATCCATGCTGGATGGAGGAAGTCAGCTCGGAGACGAGTCCTTCATCGGGTGAGTTTATGAACTCTCTGACCCTTTGACAGACATACGTATCCTCCAAAACTATCCCATAATCTGGTCCATCTGACCTGTGATTCATAACATTAATGAGGGAACTATGAACATTCACTCTTCTCTGAGTCAAACAGAGACAGCGCTTTCAGGGACTGTTTCTGCTCATTAGCCATGTGACCAAACATCCCTGAATCATCTGTTTTGTCAGGCAGGCGGTGTATTTACGGGCCTGATCTGTGAAAATATAGAGTGGACGCATCATTATTACCCAACAACATTTGGTAGTCCAGTGAAATTCATAATAGAGTGATGTGACATTAAATTATTATTGTTCATGATGGAATATGTGACCTCATGCCGCTTGATGATGATTGGTTGATAATGTTAGATTAGCAAGAGTACATTGTTTTTTACATTATGCTAGTTGTGTTTGATATTATTTTAAGGAATATCATACAAGATACTTTATTTCACTCATGTTTTCGTTTATACAATATACAAGTTCTGTTGTGCAGCACCTTTTTACAAAAAATAAAAATTCACTGTTTTGTTATAAATGTATTTTAATTTATTCAACTTTTTAAAAGATTGATTAAATTGTTAAAAGTCTGATACATTTATTTCATGAGGCTTATTTTAAAAATATTTTTGCATTGTTAAATCATAAACACAATTAAATGGTAGCTTATTCAATACATATTTTATTTATTTTAAACATGTGTGCATTGTGAAGTACTAATAAATCATAAACGCAGAATCCAAAAAAATAAATAAATAGAAAACTTTTCAAACATTTTCAAGAAAAAAAAAAAATCAATATCGAATGATATGGAAAACGATACTGTGATAATATTTTTGGCCATTATGCCCGGCTCTATTATTAGAATCTGTTTAGCATTCAAGAATAATGAACGTGACCAGGCAGCATGATGTTAACAGTTATTGATATTGTATCTACAGAAAGATGATGGAAGTCTGTGGAGAAGCTGAAAACAAACTGGCCTTGGAGCAGAGCCAACTTGAAGTTCAGCTGGAGAGAGATATTCTGGAGCCTCTCAACCAGCTGGCGGAGGTACGTAAAGCCAAAGACATGCAAATAATAATAAATAAAATATGCTGTAGGTTACATATCTTGTTTTTGTGCTTGAAGGTGGATATTCCTAACATCCTGAAGCAGAGGAAACATTTAGCCAAGCTTGTGTTGGATTTTGATTCTGCAAAAGCCAGGTGTGTATATTTTGCTATACTATATATACTATATAGTATTTTAGCTAGGATGCATTAAATTGATCAGAAGTGACAGTAAAGATGTCTGTAATGTTGCAAACATGTGACTGTGAAGACTGGAGTAATGATGCTGAAAATTCAGCTTTGCATCACAGGAATAAATTAAATTTTAACATGTATTCAAATAGAAAACGGTTAATATAAATTGAAATAATATTTCTCAATATTACAATTTTTACTGAATTTAAATAAATTAGGCCTTGGTGAGCATAAGCGTCTTTGCTAATAATAATAGCGAAAATACTTTAAACTATACAGGTATCAGCAGGCCACAAAGGCATTTCCGACAGCTGCAAATGCTCAAGCAATGGCCGCCAAAGTTGACACACTTAAGGAGGAGATGGATGAAGCTCAGAACAAAATGGAAATATGCAAGGTATGGGTATGAGTCAGACTGTATTGAGGTTTCTAGGTGACCTTGGGTAGCACATTCAATCTCGTCTGATCTCTTTTTATCTTTAGGATCAAGTGGCAGCAGATATGTACAACTTTTCGTCCAAGGAAGGAGAATATGCTCGCTATTATGTGTTGGTAAGTCGTTTCTTAGAGCTTTAACCACATAAGGCAAATAATGTCTGATAAAGTTTGATTTTTACTGGTATAATGAATTTAACTTGCAAATAAGGCATCAGAATGATGCAGAAAGTATAACACTGGTTATCAGTAAGAAACCGGTCAAAGGTCAGTGGTATTCATAGGTCTTCCTACTATACGCTAGTAGTTATCGTCTGGTCAGTGGAGTTCATTTGAATGAATAAAGCTGTTGTTTTATATACTATATTCTACAAAGTGTATAGGCAATTAGTAGATCGAGTCATCGACTTTTCCTCTTCTTAGACAAAAATAGAAGAAGAGTAAAGTTTTTGTGTATTTGTCTTGACAGTTGTTAGAAGCTCAAGCTGAATACCACAGAAGAGCTTTGGCGTCCATCGAGAGCGTCCTGCCCACCATACAGTCACAGCAAGGTGTGATATTTACTCTTCACTTCCTGCACTGAGCATCTGCTGCATATGAATCACTCACAACACTTCTGAAATCATGACCTTATTAATAGCTATTAAACACAGAGAATATTTTGGGGGATGTGTTTTGTGTTCTGAAACTGAGAAAATATTTATCTGATCTGTGATTTCTATAATTTCCAAACTTAGTCGCAAGTGACTTACTAACTAAAGGAGTGAATCTCACAAAATCTGTCAAGAACATGTTTGCCTGGGGCATATTTCAACCCAAAACCAATATATATATGTGTGTGTATATATATATATATATATATGTTGCATAAAGAAAAGTAAATAATTTTGTCACAACAATTATATAATTTATTGTATAGTTATATCATTTATTGTATAGTTAATGTATATTTATTTATTTATTTATATCTCAATAATAAAATAAAAGCTTCTTTTTATTTATTTACAATAAATATTTATTTACTGTAGAGTGCGAGAACATGTCTGGATCATATTCACCCTAAAAGCTAATTAATATATATTGCATAAATAAATGAATATATATATATATATATAGAACATATTTTGGTGTATATATGACACACACACACACACACACATATATATATATATATATATATTCATATTTTTGTATAGTATACATAATTGATATATAATTTGTATTTATTTTGTTTGTTTTTTTTATATAAAAGTTTCATTTTAATTAATATATAAATAGTTGTATAAACATGTTTTTTTTTTGATGAGATATGACCCAAACATGTTTTTGACAGGTTTTATGAGATTCACCCAAAGATCTGGCTAGTCATCAAGCTATGAATCATTCTTTCTCTTTCAAGGCTTCCTGGTGACCAGCACTGTAATGTATCCTGTTTCACACTGTAAATCATCCTGACTTATAGAATCTGTGCTCCACACACCCACCTAGTGATGATTCATAAATGTTTCCTGCCATAACTCAAATAATTCTCACTTCATCTCATCATCTGACATAGATAAATGGACAGAGAAGCCAGCGTTTGGCACGGCTCTGGAAGAACATCTCAAACGCACTAGCAGAGAGATCGCTCTGCCCATAGAGGCCTGCATTATGATGCTACTGGAAACCGGCATGCAAGAAGAGGTATCTGGCGCTGTGAAACAACACATGAGAACCCACAGATAAAAAGACAAGACGGTTTTCATCCAGAGGGGAAGTGGATGCACTTTGTTACTGCACACACAATGGCAAATAGTTGTGATCTTCAGGGAAGTGGTCGATATTTCTGCCTTTTGCAAAGGGCACTTTTGTACAGAACTAGTTTTAAATGGATTACATTTATTTGACATGCATTTCAAAACTGAAGTTGCATAAGTGTCAAAATCCAAATAAAAGAGGTTTGCAAGTTAACATTTTATGTTTTCATAAATATCAAGCTTTAAAAACCTGCCTGTATTCACATGTTTGTTGATTTGGCAATCAAGATCTTCTTAATATTTAGCCTTTATTCCTTTTGTCTCAGGTTGGATGGATAGATGAATGGATGCATAGACAGATAGATTGAAGGATGGATGATGGATGGATGGGTGGAGAGATCGTAGATGATAATTAGATGATGGATGGATGGATGGATATATGAATGGATAAATGGATGGGTTGGAGGGTGGATGGATGAATTAAATGTTTGAATACATAAATGGATAGATGGGCAGATGGATGATAGATGATGGATGGTTGGACAGATGGATGGATAAACGTATGATGGATGGAGGGGTGGGTGGATAGATGATGGATGGATAAATAGATAAAGATATGATGGATGGATGAATAGATGAATGGATAGATGGTTGGAGGGGTGGATGGATAGATGTTTGGGTGGATAAATGGATGAATGGTCAGATGGATGATAGATGATAAATGGATGGGTGGGTAGATGATAGATAGATGATAAATAGATGATGGATGAATGGGTGGACAGATGGATGGACAGATAGATAGATGGATGATAGATGGTGGATGGATGGAGGGGTGGGTGGATAGATGATAGATGGATGATGGATGATGTGTAGATGATGGTTGATAGATAGATAGATAGATAGATAGATAGATAGATAGATAGATAAACAGATAGATAGACAGATTAGGCAAGGCAAGGCCTTCTGTCATCAGAAGATAGATAGATAGATAGATAGATAAATAGATAGATAGATAGATACCTCAAGGTTGAGCAACAGATGAGGTCTGGATGACCTTGTTGATTTGTGAGAGCGACACTGTGGCAGTGTATCTGTGTTCGAGACGTCTTCTAATTCACTTCTGCTTCTTGGCTAAAGCCAGACTAATAATAGCAGTGAAACGAGACAATCATTTCCCTGTGAAACCATCACTGACACATATGAAAACAGACTTTCCAGTCATTTTTTATACATGAGCATCTCAGTTTATATTGTACTGCACGTTGCAAAGTTATTGTGTGTTTACAACATTTCCTTTCGTGCCAGGGTTTGTTCCGTATCGCTGCCGGAGCCTCTAAACTGAAGAAGTTAAAGGCGGCACTGGACTGTTCCACTTCCCAACTGGAGGAGTTTTACTCTGACCCTCATGCTGTAGCCGGTACCAGACATTTTTCGTAAATGACACTGTAGAAGGACGCAGTTTGTTTGCAGCTAGTTACAGAGATTTTAGCATCTCTGCATTTAGAATAACTCCCAAAATTTAAAATGAGACTGGATTTGTTTGATTTTAAAACGTGTGGTTGTGACGTTGAATACAAAACCGGAATTCTGGCGCTGATCTATTTTGAAACCTGGAACTTTTCAGTTCTGTTCACCAGATTGAAGAGTACCACAGCTATAGCCAAATATTTGAGTCTAAATCCACTTTGCATTTCATGTTAAAACAGAATTGAGGTTTTGCAAATCCATTTGATGTTGCTTTTGTTTTTCCATGATTATTTAGGAGCCCTGAAATCTTACCTGAGGGAGCTGCCTGAACCTCTGATGACCTACCAGCTGTATGAAGAGTGGATCCAAGCCTCAAAGTAAAGCATATTCACATATAATACATCAAAGTCCATCACTTCAGTGCCTTTGTATTCAGAAGGTTTTTCAGTGAGTCTCATCAAATCTTGAACATTAGTTTGCATGACTAACTTAAGTATGAGCATAAAACCATATTAGCAAACAAACAATGAATAGCAAAGAGGTGAGAAGTGAGAAGCTTGAGAAGCACCACATGACTTAGTTTTGTAGAGCAACTATTATAGTAATTCTGTATCAGTCATAATTTATCGAAACCCAACAACCAGTCATTTAAATGCTTTAATTCAAGATATACCACCATTCAAAAGTTTGCAGTTAATAGTTTTGTGTAAACCATTATACATTTTTTCAGGACTCTTTGATTAATAGAAAGCTCAGAAGAGCTGTAACATTGTAAAAGTCTTTACTGTCACTTTTGAGCAGTTTTGCTAAATAATTGTATTAATTAAAAAAAAAAAAGGATTGATAAAGATTTCACTAGGTTAACTGCAAGATACAAAATAAAATTTGTATTCACATAAAATTCTTGCTTTGTCATCAGATTTTATCCCAGCTGTGAATATTCCATTGTTTTGATTTCTACAACAAAATATGTGGCACAACTTCAGTATAAATTAGTGCTGTCAAACGATTAATCGCATACAAAATAAAAGTATTTGTTTACATAATATATGTGTGTGTACTGTGTATATTTATTATGTATATATAAATACATACACATACAGTATATATTTAGAACATATCTACATGTATTTACATGTATGTATTTATATTCATGTAATTTAACTTATATATAAATATATTTAATATCTAAACAACATATTTTTCTTAAATATATACATGCATGTGTGTCTATTTATATATACATAATAAATATACACTAGGGTTGTGCCGATAGACGATAGTATCGTGTATCGACGATAGACAGCGATATCGCCTGTGGCTGATGCCTTTGACGATAGCAAGACGATTATTATTATTATTATTATCAGACTAGTAATACTATCTAATTAATATTAGGGCTTATGTGTTGCATTATATTTCTTTTTCCGCGTTTTTACAGTATTGCACGTTCTAACCAATCACACACGATTATGCTGAGCTTATGAATGCATTGGCCAATCAGAGGCGTTCAGATGAGTCATCACTGAAACAGCGGAGTTCCATTGTTCAGCGCGTGCTGACTGAATTCTGACTCGTGAATTCTCTCATTATAAACAATAAAGTGCAGATGTACGTGCGATGCAAGTATAAGAGATTTATTCATCATACAGTGTATATTCACTGATTTTAACGGGAGTGTTTTTAAAGTGCATAATCTCGCGCTAGACTGAGCTTGTGATGATGTTCTTTGGTAATGAAATGTTCTTTGCTCGTTTTCTGTAGCTGCTTTTTGAATAACTGAGGAAATGTAAGCATTATAATTAGTAACTTACAATGTTTCTATTAATTTGTTATCATGTTAAATACAAATTCAGTCATATTAAAAACATTAGGCAACTTTTAGCCTTACGCTGGAATTGGTTCACGTTCCCGCAATGAAACTAAGTAAATAATGACATAAATTAACACGATAATATCGTGTATCGGCGATCTCACAGGCTGACGATAGGACGATATGAAAATTGAGCATATCGCCCAGCACTAATATACACAGTGCACACACATATATTATGTAAACAAAAACTTTCATTTTGGATACGATTAATCGCGATTAATCGTTTGACAGCACTAGTATAAATACACTGAAGTTTCTGTAATAGCTTAGTGTTTCCTTGTTGTCTTCTGAATCTTGTGTGGTTGCAGCCAAATAAATTAAAATGGCTTTTTTAGAAAGATTTATGCTCAAACAGTATCATAATTTTACATTAAAATAGTTCAAAAGAGTTTACATTATGTCAGTTGGATATTTTGTGTGAGGACTGCCGTATTTCATATTTTCGACAGTAACTTCACACTGAACTAAAATGCTGCCCGAGGAAACGTCTCAGTATTACACTCTAGGGATCGTAAATAGGTGATGACATAATCATTTATGTTTGTATCCCATAAAATGAGTCATCTCTGGAGCTGTGATCTTGTGTAACAAGTCATTTAAGGTGGAGCGTCGAGAGAGCTGACGTCAGCTGCCATAAGCTCATGTGGTTGATCTCTCTTTTACACTGGAAGACGATGACTTTACAACTTGAAGGGTTTCTGATCTGAACTGTACAATGGATTCAGTTTAAAAGCTTCTCAGTGCTTCAAACGATTGACACCAAAGTGTGCAGATGAAGCTTGCCAGGCTTAAAATGTTCTTAAATTTAAAATTTAATTTGAACCATAAATGCTAAATAAAGCAATAAGCCCCATGAAGCCGTGGTTTACAGTGAATTTATAACCGCTAAGGGGCGTTGTTAGGCACGACGTGAAGCTGAGTGACTAAAACTCCCTTAGCTGTTATAAATTCACTGTAAACCACGGCTTCACGGGGCTTATTGCTTTTATAAAACGGTTATTCCATATACGTAGTAAGGTTTCACAAAATAAAACAGAGCAAATAAAGTGTAATGATATTAATAAAAACAGTATTCTTCCACCAAACAATGTAGTTCCTCAGAAACAGTTGTGGTTGCAACAAAGTGGTTGCAGAGCAACGCGCAAATGTAAACAAAGGTGTATGTTTGTAGAGTAATTTACAACAGCTTCGAACACGGCTCAGCCAATCAGAATCAAGGACCGGAACTATCCATTTTATAATAAAATATCACTTCCTGTTAGGGCTGCACGATTAATCGCATGCGATATTTAACGCGCATCTTGTCAGTAAAGACGGTTCTGTAATCAGCGGTAAATCTCCACGTTCGCAAAACCACGTTCATATTCGCGCGATTTTTTGCGCAAATCGTCAGTGAACAACGGCTCTGTGTAGTTAATGCTGCTCAATGTGAAAGCACGCAGGTGATGGAGATTTACCGCTGATTACAGAACCGTCTTTACTGACAAGATGCGCGTTA
>NW_015540958.1:200764-203904 GCF_001515605.1 Sinocyclocheilus anshuiensis
CGTGCTTTCACATTGAGCAGCATTAACTACACAGAGCCGTTGTTCACTGACGAGTTGCGCAAAAAATCGCGCGAATATGAACGTGGTTTTGCGAACGTGGAGATTTACCGCTGATTACAGAACCGTCTTTACTGACAAGATGCGCGTTAAATATCGCATGCGATTAATCGTGCAGCCCTACTTCCTGTAAAGAAAAAGCCATGTAAAATGGCACCAATTCTAATATTACACTAATTAAAAAGTGTGTGAATTTTAGGAATTATTGATAAAGATGTTTCAGATTTTAAACTCGTATAAAAAACAGCAGAAGTTTTTTTACTCTGTTTTCCTCTTGTTTTCTCTGGTCTGCAGTATCTCTGATCCTGATAAGAGGCTTCAGGCGCTGTGGGTGGTGTGTGACATGTTACCAAAAGCCAACAAGACCAACTTTAGGTCAGCTTGTTACTACACTAAACTTTCACCATTGACTTGGAATGTCTATAGTGATCGTAACAAGCTAATCTGTGTCTGTGAAGGTACCTGGTGAAGTTTCTTGCAAAGCTTGCTCTGGAAAGTGACGTAAATAAGATGACAGCGAGCAACATCGCCATCGTACTGGGACCCAATTTACTGTGGGCCAAGACAGAGGGGTGAGACACAAACCCAAGAGCACTCCACTCACATTACCCCTAAAATTGCATTGTTTATATAGTTAATTGTCCTTGTTTATGTTTCTTGTGAAATGGTTTGATATGTTACAGTTTTGTTGTTCTTCTAGAAGCCTGGCTGAGATGGCGGCTACTACCTCCGTGCATGTCGTGTCTATAATAGAACTGATAATCAACCATTCTAGCTGGTTCTTCCCTGAAGGTAAGACTACCATTGAGAGTTGCCCTGTCTAAAACCTAGTGAGCTTTAGCTGTCTAGATAGGCAGACGCCTTACATCCTAAATGAGATGCAACCCCTGTGACTGCTCAGGAGAAGTGTACTGGAGATTTGACTAATGCTCATAGCTGAATATGCTGCGTGCTATTTCTGCCTTTTACAGCTCGGAAATTTCAAACATGGAATTTCCAGCTCCCTACATGGAAAAGTGACACTAGAAGTCAGACTTGAAAATGCAGTTGTAAATGAACATGTTTATAATCATATACCTGCGCAACAAATGCAGCGAAGTACAATTTTACATCCATGGTCTAATGTGAGCATTGAGCATTGAACATTTGCAAAGCTAAGAACTTGTTAAAAAATATTACATTTAATTTGAACTATTTTTATCAATACTTTTCAGAACGGAATGCTTCACTTCATCCTCCATCTTGATTTTTTTTTTTGTATTTATAGTATTTATTTTTAGTATTTTAACTTTTATTTTTGTTTTCATTTTAAATTTATTTGAAGTTTTATTTATTTATTTTTTAATTTACATTTATGCATCTAGCAAACTTTTATCCAAAGCGACTTTGGATATATTTGTTTATATTTGTCTGTATAATAAAACATGGAGTAACAATATTAGTAAAATACAGTACCAGGTTCATCACAAAAAATGTTTGTGCTTTTGTCATTTTTATTCGTTTTTAATATTATTCTCATATAGCTTTATTTTTTTTCAGTTGTAATTTAGTCATTTTATTACTTTTAGTACATAAACTTATTTCAGTTAGTTGCCAGTATTTTTTAAGTTTAAGTTTAATTTGTTTTAAGTTCAAGCTTTTTTAAGTTTTATTTTATTTTATCAGCTGTATTCCAGTTGCCTGAAAATAATTTTTAATAGTTTCAGTATTAATTTTAGTTTACTATAACAACACTGCATGGAATTGCATTATCCATAAAAGATGCAAGCAATACTGCTTCAGATTGGACCAAAGAGAAGCAGCATAATTTCCCTGACTAATTTCTGCCTTTGTGCTGGAAATATGTCTGCAAAGTCTTTTACTCAGTCATGGCCGTGTCTTAATATCCTCTGCTCTTTCGCTCTTCAGATGTGGACTTCAATGTCTCAGGCATGTTTGCTATGCCTGGGTGCCCGGGGACCCCTGACTCAGAAGCCGGGACCATAGACAGGAGGCGCCCAGGCAGCCAGGGGTCGCTCGATTCTGACACACCCCGCAAAGACAGGTACAAGTCTCATCCCAGCGTTTACAGACATGACTCCAACTCCACAGTAGTGTCCGCGTCCTATGTAGTGGCCAGTGAGTCTGTCACAGTCAAAGCAGACAGTCTGAGACCAGAGCTGGGGGCTGTTTAGACGTATTCATTTCATATGACACATGCAACTTTCTCAGCCATGTTTGTTTGTGGTTTTGCTTCGTTTTTCTTTAGATTTTTTTGTTTGCTTTTTGTTTTACTTTGTTTTTTTGTCAACCGTTACTTATTGTATGCTTTCTGAAATAAATAAACTTTATGCTCATAGCTATGTATAAACGCATTATTGCTATATTTCATGATTACGAAATGGGTGCCAAATTCAGAAAAGAAATGAGTCAGGTTATTGACTTGCATTTCAAAAGCGCTAATGCAGCATTAAACGGAATGAAAGGTTATAATGTAATTATTTGTATTCTAGTAAATGCAGTTCTAGTTATTCAGTGAGTGAAAGCAGGAAGTGTTCAGTCCCGTCGTGTCGGTTTGGTATGTTCAGAATGAGTCAAACAGCTCCTCTCCCGCAGGCCGTCATACCAAACGTTCAGAGCTTGAAAAGGTGAATGTTTCTGTGCCTCAGGTACAGGAGAGTCCTTCAGCTGAATGTCACTTGCTGCTGCAGTCACTTTCTAAGAGATTTGACTGCTTCATTAATAAACAACTGAAGTAATGCCAGTGTTATTTTAGTAGTATTTATATTAGTGCTGTCAAACGATTAATCGCATCCAAAATAAAAAACATTTGTTTACATAATATATGTGACCCTGGAGCACAAAACCAGTCTTAAGTCGCTGGGGTATATTTGTAGCAATAGCCAAAAATACATTGTATGGGTCAAAATTATTGATTTTTTTTTTATGCCAAAAATCATTGGAAGATTAAGTAAAGATCGTGTTCCATGAAAATATTTTGTAAATTTCCTACTGTAAATATATTAAAACTTAATTTTTGTTTAGTAATATGCATTGCTAAGAACTTCATTTGGACGAATTTAAAGGTGATTTTCTCAATATTT
>NW_015540958.1:204092-236618 GCF_001515605.1 Sinocyclocheilus anshuiensis
GCAATAAAAATATTGGTATCGGTACTCGGTATCGGCAAGTACCAAAAATAAAAGTATCGGTATCAGGCGAGTACTGAAAAAAGTGGTATCGGTGCATCCCTATAAAATATAAGAATATAAATATATACATTTATATACATGTAAATATTTTCAAAATATATACTGTATGTGTATGTATTTATATATACATAATAAATATACACAGTACACACACACATATTATGTAAACAAAAAGTTTTATTTTGGATGCGATTAATCACGATTAATCGTTTGACAGCACTAATTTATATACCTAAACAGAAACTAAACAATAAATATATGTATAAAATTCTATTTAATTAGCTTTTATTTTATTTTATTTTTTACATTTTAAATTTTCATTTTAATTTTAGTTTACGTTTTAGTAATTTCGCAGTTATATATTTTGCAAATGCTATTATCCAAAGCGACTTAAAGCAATTTGTCAAAGAGCTGATAGTATTCATAATATACAATACTGGGTTTATCACATCACTATCTGCTTTTGTCATTTTATTAGCTTTTTTAATTCATTTTCAGTTTTAGTTCTAGTACTTAGTACTAGTATTAGTACTTTAACAACAAAATTTTTTAAATGTTAAGTGAAAAGTTTTTTTTATGTGTAAGATTTACACCTAATATTTATTTTATTTTACACATTATATATGTATATATTATACTTATGTATTATAGATAGATAGATAGATAGATAGATAGATAGCTTTATTTAAAGTAAAAACAAATTGTAATAGTTTTAGTTAACAATATAAACACTGATTAATTTTACATTAATGAAAGAATACTTCATTTTTTAACTATGGTACAATGTTTAGCATACACAAAAAATGTTCAAGGTTTTGCAGTTAAATTTAGTGGCAAAATATAAAATGTATCAAAGTCTGTTGTCCTTTACTGGTGTAAATTTACAGTATATATATATATTTTTTAATTTGGTGATGCAACATTCAGTTGCATAGTGTGCACTATACTTGATATTTATTGCCTATTATTAATAGCAACCATCACGGGTCTCAGAGCAACACACAGTAGTGGCGATCCTTATTAAATTAGCATTTTTTAATGAAATGGTTGAGTGAATGATTCAGCCACCTGTTTTGTTTCTGTGGCGTAACTATATAACTTGTGGTATATATATATATATATATATATATGTACATACATTATTTTTTATGATATGTTGAAAATGTTACATTTTTATGCTGAATCCTTAAATTCTACAAACCATTTGAAATCTCATCCGTTCCCAACACATCTCTCTGGTTGCTGTCCCAGTGGCCAGGTGGTGGTCCTGTCCTTCTCCTCCTTCCCTTCTGTGGAGACTAATACCCCACTGTCACTCTCTGGCGTGAGTGTTTCATGCTGTCTCCCCTCTTCCCTGTAGCCCTGCTAACAAACAGCCGGAAATCGCCCCTCGTAGAGCTGGCACAGTAAATAAAAAGCAGCACTCCACGCCTACCTTCCAGCCCCCTCTGCCTCCCATTGACGACGGGGGGGTTTTCGTGTTTGAGCCCTCCCCTCTGTCGCCCACTGGCGGGGGGCTGGAGGCTGGGATGTAAAAATTAAGCTGAAAATGTGGGGCAAAAAAAAAAATTTAAATAGTAAAATAAATCATTAAATAAAAAATTTTAAACTGCTTAATAAATTTTGATAGTTTTTGCATGCTGGGATAGTGTGTAGGATTTTTTGTTTCTAAATCAATTAAAAATAAAATATAGTTTATTATTAAAAGTTTATTATGAAGTTATAATTTGTTTTGTTCTGTTTTGTAAAGACTATTCAGAAATCATAAATCATTAGATTAATCCCAATTATTTGTATAAAATTTATGGACAGTTTTATGTATTTCTTCTGGTTTGTTTCCAGCCAGTCTTTTACACATCATATTTTTATTTTTTCATTTTTTTTAGAGAGTCCATTGCAAAACACTTGGGACCCTTGGATTCAAAACAAAAGTTTTAAAAACCCTGGTCAATATAATAAAGAAAAGTTTCCCAACCTGTTTTCCTGTTTTTGATTTATTAATTCGGGAAGATTGAAGCAAATGCCTCTCAAATCTCAAGTTAAGGATAATTTGTCAAATTATCATGCTGATTTATCCCAGTCAGGGCCAAAATCCTTCTAGTGTCTCTTTTCTGTAGAATATTCTCTGATGCTTGAATTTGTGTGTCCTGCCTTGCCTTTCTCTATTGCTTGTTCTTTCTTTAGTGGAGAAGATGCACTGCATGCGGAATAAAACACTGCTAACTTTGCTAACTGTGTTTCCTTAAAGCATGTCCTATATAATATCTGTATTAACTTTTAAGTGCAAGTCATTAACTCAACTTGGACCACTACATTTTACCGTCCCTGCATGTGAACTGACCTGTGTATACATCCTGCAGTGTGACCCCTGATGGAACTTCCCTGCTTTTCTTCTCTCCCCAGTAACATCGCCCGAGATCCTGCATCCACACCCCCTGCCATGAGGAACGGCCCGGGAGGTCTGAGTGGGACGCCCGCTCAGCTGAATGTGGTGACCCCTACCTCAGGTCCTAAGGGCCCCAGTCCATTCTTGGGCCGCAGAGGTCAGAACTTATTATCTTTCCTCATATCTTTATTCAGATCTATTAGAGATGTGCAATATATTGGTTATCATATTACAGTTTTTTTAATAGTTATCAGTCAATATAGAGTACACTTCCATTTAAAAGTAAAAGAAATTAACAGTTTATTTCAGCAAGGATGCTTTACACTGATCATTATGTATTTAAATATTAAATATAAAAAATATGAAATTTTGAAAACAAAAATATTAAGCGGCACAACTGTTTTCAACCTTGATAATAATAAGGAATGTTTCTTGAGCATCAAATCAGCATATCAGAGTGATTTCTGAAGGATCATGTGACACTGAAGACTGGAGTAATGATGCTGAAAATGCAGCTTTGCATCACAGGAATACATTACATTTTAAATTATATTCAAATAGAAAACAGTTAATTTAAAGTGTAATAATATTTCACAATATTACAGTTTTTACTGTATTTTCGATATAACAAATTCAGCCTTGATGAGCATAAGAGACCTTTTTCAAAAACAAAAATAATTCTCTTGAACAGTAGTGTATATATTTGTGTATATATAATTGTTTTATGTGTTACATATTTAATTTTGCATGCTCATTTCCCCAATTTTTACATTTACATTACTTTTACTAACTTAATCTTTAAAATAATAATTTAGATTTAATCATTAGCAAGTCTCAAAATTAATATCCATTTTTATACTCTATACATTATAATGTTGTGATGCCTAAGTTCACTTGTAGCATTTAAAAAGGATTGATTTTTATGTTTGTATTGTGTTTTTAATCAAAATTAGTTAATTAAAATTAAATTCAATCAAAATTCTTTCTGACAAAAAGCTATTTGTTATTTGGACATTTTTCAGCTATAATTAATTAGAAGCGAATTAATTAAAATGTCATAATCAGTGCATCCTTAAAGGGAAAGTTCACCCAAAAATATAAATTCTGTCATTAATTACTCACCCTCATGTCGTTCCAAACAGAACACAAATTAAGATATTTTGATGAAATCCGAGCGCTTTCTGACCTGCATAGACAGCAACTCAGCCGACACGTTAAAGACCCAGAAACATAGTAAGGACATCGGTAAAACAGTCCATGTGACATCAGTGGTTCAACAAATCAAATATCTTAATTTGTGTTCAGAAGATGAACAAAGGTCTTACAGGTTTGGAACGACATGAGGGTGAGCAATTAATGACAGAATTTTCATTTTGGATGAACTAACCCTTTAAAATGCATGTTGTCAATTAGCCAGTGAAATCATGTCTGGACCGTTTGGTTTCAGGTACAAAGAAACAAGCCCCAGCACCTCCCAAACAGAGCGTAAAAGCGGCTCCTAACCAGCCCTCAGCCCCGAGCACTCCTCAGCCTCTCATCGCACCCCGCCGCAACAACCAGACCCCCATTCAGGCCCCCAGCCACCCTCCTCCTCAGCCTCCTCCCCAGAGCACAGAAGAAGCCGAACCGTCCCTTCCCAGAACGCCCACCCCTCCCGGTACACCTCCTCACGACGGCTCCCAGCTGCGCCCCAGGCCCACCCCTCGAGCACGACCCAAACCCAGCGGCCCGCCACCACCACAACCATCTATCGACGGCGCCAACGGTGTCTGTGTTTCTGGATCCAAGATTATCTCAGGTAAGGAAAATCCTGAAAAAACTCCAACAACATGCTGACATTTTTGCACAAAAAAAAAAGATTAATAATAATAAAAAACACATTTTTGTTATTTTATAAATAAATTATACAATTGTTTAGAATTATAATTATGCAATAATATTAATACATTATATTAAAATATAAATCCTTAAATATTAAATATACATATTTAGATTTTTTCCATTGAAAAAAATATTATTTAATTTATTAATATGAAATAAAACCAAAATCTTTTACAATGTCCAGCCAATGTAATTATAATAAATAATAATGGACATTTTATTTTATTTATAATATGATTCATTATTTCATTTTATTTGTAAAAATACAACATATGAGCAAAATGTTGTACATTGTGTAGCCAATGTAATTATAAAAATGATCATGGAAATAATTAAATACTTTTATAAAAAAATTATTATAATCATTTTAAAATGATTAATTGTTTCTATTTATTTCTAGAAAATACAAATACAGCATATGACCAAATTGCAAGCTATATGGTAGCATCCAGACATTTTTTTTCATTTCATCTTTTTTCTGCATTAATAAAAATATGGAAATTCAAACGAAAATAGCACATTTATCCTTTTCCTGAGGTCAAATGTACACAACTACAGAAATGGACTTGTCTGTACAAACCTGATGGGAACGTCAAGCGCTCAGTGGATGTCATTTGCACTCTCTTTGATTGTTTCATTATGACACATTTCTACAGCTCAATCAACTCTAATATGGAAACACACTCGTCTGGAGTCTGTATAAACGGCAGGTGTTCAGTGTCAGTCTATTGTGTACCTCAGAAAGCCCAGCACTCGCCCCTGCCAAACAACTCTCCTGAGGGTTTGGCTCCATTAAGCTCATTTAACATGACGAAAGAAACTTGCAGATGCTGTTGGAGACTAAAAACTCCATCTTCAGATTATAAAGTTTTGAAACAATCCCAGATCCAGAGTTAACAAGCTTTATTTTCATAAGTAGGCTTGTCAGGATAGATGTCGTACACAGTGTGCAAGTGTTAGCAGCATACAGCAGTGGTGTTTGAGCGATAAATCTTTAATACAGGACAAAACAGGTGTTTTTGTTAACTGTTTTATGCATTACTTGCAGTATAGTTGTGGCAAATTTGATATTTAACATTTATATTTAAATATACAATATAAAGGTTGCGGAATTATTTGATTGTCACAACTTTCAAGATTTTGTTGCCTCGATCCTTTAAAGGAATGTTCCATGTTAAATTAGATAATAATAATAATAATACGGTTAAAAATATTAATAATGATTTTATTTTATTAATAATAAAGTGTAATAAAGGTTAATTAAATAGAAGTTGAGCTCTATAGACAGCATCCATGGCATGTAGAAAATACCTCTGAATTATAAAATGGAAATAATTTTTAAATAAAAAACGAATAATAATTTAAATTCTATTTATAATAATAATAATAATAACAACAACGATAAATATGAAAAGAAATAAAGGTTCCAGGTTAAATAGAAGTTAAGCTCTATAGACAGCATCCATGGCATGTAGAAAATACCTCTGAATTATAAAATGGAAATGATTTTTAAATAAAAAACGAATAATTTAAATTCTATTTATAATAATAATAATAACAACGATAAATATGAAAAGAAATAAAGGTTCCAGGTTAAATAGAAGTTAAGCTCTATGGACAGCATTCATGGAATCTAGAAAATACCTATCTACACTGAACAAAATTATAAACGCAACCCTTTTGTTTTTGCCCCCATTTTTCATGAGCTGAACTCAAAGATCTAAGACTTTTTCTATGTACACAAAAGGCCTATTTCTCTCAAATATTGTTCACTAAAATTGAAATAATTTTAAATAAATGAAAAATAAATAAGGAAATTAAAATGATATAAATGTATGTTTTAATAATAAAAAAATTAATACAATTAAATATGAGAAGGAATGTTACAGCTTACATTAAATTAAAAGTTAAATTCTATGGGCAGCACCATGGCATGTAGAAAATACCTCTGAATTATAAAATAGAAGTAATTGTGAATAAATAATAATAATAATTTTGTTTTAATTAAAAATAATAAAATAAAATATGAATAGGAATGTTCCATGTTAAATTCATTACTTGTAGAACAATGGACAGCATCCATGACATGTAGGAAATACTGATGAATTATAAAATGGAAATAATTTTAAATAAATAACAATAATAAAATAATTTACATTTTATTAGTAAAATAATAAAATGAAATTAGTAAAAACGGGCAAAAAGCCTGTTTACAGAAATGCACTTACAGTGAAAGTCTAAAGTAATCATAATAAATGTATAACTAAACAATGTTTTAGTTTTTGCAAATTAAGGAATGTTAAAATTATTTTTTGTGATACTCAACAGCATGTCGCAGATGTTGTCAATTGAGCTTAACTCGCATTGACCCTGAAACATTCCTTGAATGTCATGTAATCGATAGAATATTAATCTTTGAATTTGTATGTTTAATTTGGCTTCAAATATTTTACATAAAAATCTCAGATGATTCATTCTTCTGTTCGTCTTCCTGAAACAGAACTTTGCTGAAGTTGGGCAGAAATGTATCCAAAGAAGTAACATTTCGATCAGGGAGAAAGAAAAAAGTCTTCATTTGAAAGATGAATTCTATTCTTGGAAAACGGAATGTTCCATGACAGTTAATTATCATAATTTATTATTAATCATCATGCCATTCAGCCCCTTTGTTTATTTGTCCCTGGCATCTATTATTTCAACTCAGAACTGAACACAGATCTTCAGTTGTGTTTAATACCGAAATTGACTTTCATCCACACACACACACACACACACACACACATCTTTATGTCTGGATTTCACATTTCTCCCTCATAACATGAATTGTCACCATTGGCCTGACTGTAGGATGCGTCGTGTGTAATAATCTTAGTGGTAAGTTTGGGTCAGTGAAACCACATGCTGCAATAGATGGATCCGTTTCCAGCGGTTGTGGAAATATCAGCAGCCGCCAGGAGTCCTTCAGTGTTTGGCCCGAGGTTCAGACGCTCTCCTGCTTCACTGCACACCGCATCTGCATGAGAGAGAGCTGCGATGCTGCCTCGTTTAATGACATTACCAGCACCATGATTAATGCTCCTTGCATTGTTTAAAGAAATCACCACTTTCAGTGTTTAATGACACTATTTTTGGTGGTTCATTGCCATCAGAACTTCATCCGAAAAGCCAACATGAAGTCAAACCTCACCCTGTTTACTTTCCTGATATTATTGTGCACATGTTAATCTGAAGAAAAATACACTTCATACATTTTTAGAGAAGTTGCTTACGTTCAGCATTTATTTGATTTAAAAAAATACATTCACATTGTGCAATATTAATACAATGAAGGATCATGTTACAGCTTTGCATCACAGGAATAAATTACATTTGAAAATATATTCAAATAGAAAACCGTTATTTTAAATTGTAATAATATTTTGCAATTTTACAGATTCACTGTATTTTTAATCAAAGAAATGTTCTAATTTTTGAAAATATTTTTCAAAAATATTTAAAAATCTTACCAACTCCAAACTTTCAACCACTGGTGGTTGTAATTTGTATAATCCAGTTAATTTCGACATATTATGGAAGTAAAATTTGTTGCGGAAAATGTTTCATGTTGACTTTCAAAGGCTGAGATGTGATTGGATTGGCTTTATGGAAGTTCACAGCTGTCTGAATTGTGATTCGCTTCACTTTGCTGGTGGTTGCTCGTCATCAGTGTTTGATCCTTTGAACATGTTGTGACGTTGTTGCACTGTTACAGATGTGTGATCTTCTGCCTGTGAGGTGTGGTTTGAGTGGCAGGCGATGGTAAGAACTCTGGGTGTATCAGTCATTGTATTGTCAGCTCCATCTGTGTGTGTCTGAATGCTTTCTTTGCCTGTTTAATCCGACTAACAGCAAGTTAACCTGCATGACAAGCTGCCTAACCAGTGTCTTTGTGGCATGTCTTAGGATAAAATACCAGCACATGCTTTATGCAACTAAACATACAGTAACTCCCTACCCATGAACCTCGGCTGCTTCTGCAGGGTGTATGTTAGCTGTGCCACAGATACTGTATTATTTAACATTATTGATTATTTAACATTTGAGTATGCTACAGTTTTAAAAGTTTGGGGTCATATTGGTTTTTTTGTTTAAATAATTTTATTTAGCAAGGATGCCATAAATTGATCAAAAATGACAGTAAAGATTTTTATAAAGTTACAATATATATATATATATTTTATTTTTTTATTTTATTTTTTTTTTCTTAGAGTAAATGCTGTTCCTTTAAACTTTCTATTCCTCAAACAATCCTGGAAAAAATTAATTAAGCAGCACAATTGTTTTCAACATTGATAATAATAAATGATTCTTGAGCAGCAAATCATATTAGACAGATTTTTGAAGGATCATGTGACACTGAAGACTGGAGTAATGGAGTAACTCAGCTTTATATCACAGGAATAAATTACATTTTAAAATATATTCAAATAGAAAAGTTATTTTAAATTGTAGTAATTTTTCACAATATGACTGTTTTTACTGTATTTCTGATCAAATAAATGCAGCCTTGGTGAGCATGAGACTTCATTCAAAAACATTAAAAATCATACTGACCCCAAACTTTTGAACAGTAGTGTACATTTTATCATGTTTAGATATTAATATCATATTAGTATTGTTATTGGTTTATACATGTCACAACTACACTACATTATTTTCATTATTTAATCATTTAAATAAAATAATATTAATATTGGATATCACCCAAGTGCATCTTGTTAAATGATACATTCTTGTTTTGTCAAATATTGCTTGTTTATCTTGAAGGTCAGTTTTTTTGGAAGTTTAATTTTGGTGGAAATATGATAAATAGTTTTCTTTGAAATATCCTAACTGTGCATTATGATTGCACAGATGGAGATGTAGAGGAGAGATCTTTGACGGGACCAGGGCTGGATCTTGTCCCAGAGCTTGAGGAGGATGAAACCACAGAAACACTCTCAGAAGATGAACACCAATCAGAAAACACCGCCCTGTGAGGTGGGCGGAGTCCAGTCTTCACACAGCCAATGGAAAGCTATGTTCGTAATAGAATACTAGCATACTTACTGCATAGTGTATTGTTTTTAAGGATGTGAAAGCATGCAAAATGAAAAACGTTTTAAACGTGACCTCAGTTACCTTTTGAATTAATATAGGTATTAAGCATTCAGATTTAAGTAAAAAAAAAAAAAAAAGTATTTTGTGAGAATGATCAAATGAGTCATCACAGTTGCTTAAAACGTCACAGTGGAGATGGAATGTCAAGTCGATGCATTGCATTGTGGGATATGGTACCCAGCACAGTGTGCAATTATAGTAGGTCATCTGGGTATTCAAAGCATACAGAAAATAGTACATACAGCACAAATAGTTTGGTAGTATGCTATTCCTAACATAGCCATTCACTTTAACCTTTAACCCCTAGAGAAAACTCTCTCTGTCCTCACAATGCTGGCACATTGTAACTACATACCAGGGAAAAAAAAAAAAAACAGTACGCACATTAACATGCTATACATTTTTAGCATAAAGCTAGTTTGGGTTTTAATCAAGTATGAATGTCTTTCAGTTTTGTGATGTTTTGCGTAACAAGCGTTATATATGTGCCTTGAAAAAACGTACCAAATCACTGAGTTTGTGTGACACTTTGCTTCATGTTTTTGTTGGTTATCATGGTGAATGTTTTTTTTTGTTTTTTTCAAATTTATTTTAATAATTCCTTTTCTCTTTTAATACAAAAATTGGATAGAAAAAAAAAGCTTCAGAAAAATAATGGTTATACAGATACGATTGATTTAATACATGCATACGATTTGTATTTTTTAAGTATTTTTCCTGGGGTGCAATACTGACTGCAGTGTAGTGTTATGACATTAGTCGTTTTTGTATTAGTTTAGTAGTTTTTAACAATTGTAATTGTGTTTTACAGGGTTTATGTTAGTGGAGTATGTACTACCAAGTACCAATTTATTACATTTATCCATCCACTGTTGACCATTAAAATAAACCCTGCATGTGCTATTATGAAATACTTCATTCTCAAAATGACCAAAGATGCTTTTTTTTTTTTAAAGCGTATGATCCTGTGTCAGAGCTTTAGGGGGTTTATTTCATGTTGTACGCAATGCAAAAACAGCACTGACAACATAAATGTGAATGAAAGGGTTAATGGATCAGTCAAGCTCAGGAACCGTCAGCTAGAAAGCCAAAGTCATTCATTCCTTTCAAGAGTGAGTGTGTGTCTTTATTTCTGTGGATATGTTGTCTTTAATTGGCTCTTAATTGTACATTTTGATTTTTTTTTTCTGTTTCACCCCCTTTTGTACGTCTGGGTGCACATTTCCTCCATCTGAATTCTCGTTCTTCATGTTCTCCAGTGCCTCAGATGAACAGATGTTGTACAAATTCATTTTTTTCAACACAGCAACTGTTTTCCGATTATATATCTAATAAAATGCTTAATTACAGAAATCAAAACCAGTTGTTTTTTTAAATACGGTGTAATTTACAGAAACATCAAGGACAAATTGGTGAAGTGTTGGTTGCAAAAAAAAAGTCAAAACTGATTTATGATATATTATAAATAATATTAATTTATTAAGTACATACTGCATGGAGATTTTCTTTCACACCAGTCACAATAAATTATGAAGGACAAGTGACTATGCCCAGTAAGCGAAGAGAAACACAGCCACTGACATACAGATGATGAGGTTGGCGTTTACCAGGTGTCTCATACAGGGCTCTTCCTCGAGGGAACACGTCTGAGCCTCTGGAGGAGGAGACTTGGGTTTCTCTCCTTTCTGCTTCTCCATTCCACAGATCCAGAACAGAGCAGACTTGAGTTTAGATGAACCTGCATTGCTGGACGCAGAACTACTGGAGTCTGCTGACAAATAATGCATTCAGAATTACATGTAAAGAGATAAAAACAAGTATTACCTACATGAATATAATTAGGAGATTTAGTGCATTTTATATCATTTGTTTGCAGATTGCAATTTTTATGTAATGCAATGATGTTCAGATATTAAATGTGATGTAGATATTTAAGTAATGTTTGGAGTCATTGTATGCTTAAAAATATTTCAGTTCCTCCATTTGTTTCAGTTCCTCTCATATCTTTCCCCTCATTTAAAGGGATAGTTCACCCAAAAATGAAAATGTGATGTTTATCTGCTTACCCCCAGGGCATCCAAGATGTAGGTGACTTTGTTTCTTCAGTAGAACACAAACGAAGATTTTTAACTCAAACCATTGCAGTCTGTCATCATATAATGGAAGTGAATGGGAATCACGGCTTTGGGAGTCAAAAAAACATACACAAACAAAACCAAATTAAACCCTGCGGCTCGTGACGATACATTGATGTGTAAAGACACGAAATGATCGGTTTGTGCAAGAAACTGAACAGCATATCGTTTTTACCTCTTATTCACTGCAATGTCTGAACTGTCCTGAGCGCGTCTTCGACAGCCGGCGCGTGACGCATCTTCTTCTTGCTTTACGGCGGATTGCAGACTTATAAGTGCATTACTACCACCTATCTCTCAAATGGACCATTGACACTCTATCTACAATCCCAATTAGGAGTGTCAATGGTCCATTTGAGAGATAGGTGGCAGTATCTCAAGAAGAAGAAGACGACGCGTCACGCACTGGCTGAAGAAGAAGATGCGAGACGCGCTCAGGACAGTTCGGACATTGCAGTGAATCAGAGGTAAAAAACAATATAAATACTGTTCAGTTTCTTGCACAGACCGATCATTTTGTGTCTTTACACATCAATGTATCATCACGAGCCGCAGTGTTTAATTTTTTTTTTTTTTTGTGTATGTTTATATTATTTGTATGTGTATTATTTTTTTTTACTCTCAAAGCCGTGATTCCCATTCACTTCCATTATAAGACTGACAGACTGCAACGGTTTGAGTTAAAAATCTTCGTTTGTGTTCTACTGAAGAAACAAAGTCACCTACATCTTGGATGCCCTGGGGGTAAGCAGATAAACATCACATTTTCATTTTTGGGTGAACTATCCCTTTAAACACACTGAAAAATATGAAATGGCTTTGTCTCCCTCTGCTGGATAACTGGACTATCAAAAAAATAGATCGGGATAAACTAGACAATTTGCAACACCATTTATCTGTGCCTGCATATGGATTGGACAAAGTACCCTCTTTTGTAGGATATGCATCATTTTCCATGTCTTTTGAGTACTGTGTGGCATCCTCGATCATCTGGAGATCTGAAACCACAACCTCTTTGCTTTCTGTCACAGGGTCAAAGCGTGTGTACCACGTCAAATGACTGATCTGGAAAATAACAAACCCTTTATATGAGTGTATTTCCCAAATTAAAGGGATAGTTCAGCCAATAATTGTAATTCTGTCATTCCCTCAAGCTGTGCCAAACATGTATGAGTTTCTTTTTGTCTGTAGAGCACAAAATATTCTGAAACATTTCTGTAACCAAACAGTTGACGGTAGCCATTGCTTTCTATAGTATTTTTTATTTTCCATACTATGGAAGTCAGAAGTGTTTGGCTTGGACCAACATGAGGGCAAATAAATGATTTTATTTTGGGGTAAACTGTCCCTTTAAAGGGGTCATATGATGCTTTTTTAAAGATAATTATTTTGTGTATTTGGTGTAACAGAATATGTTGACATGCAAAGGAAAACTTGAAATCGCATCATATGACCCCTTTAAGGTTTATGAAAAGACATTTCTGAATGCAAAGTATTTTTTTTTGTGAAATTGCAAACTGGGTTAGGGTTGGTCTTTTGTGTGTGTGTTTTCTAACCTGCTCCAGTTTGGGCTTCTCTGTAGCCAGACTAACACACACAACCACGATGAGTGTGAGGACAGTGAGAATGATGGAGAAGTACAGGTAGTGAACATATTTGATGATGTCAGGCCTGTTGTCGCTCTCGTAGCACTGTGGTGTTGGATAGACGAAATCCAGAACCATCCTTGTACAGCCCACCACCATGCCCACTATCAGACCCCAGAATGCACCCTACACCAACACAACAGAAAGATGAATGAAACAAGAGACCAGGTGTGTCATAAATTGCATTCTTATGCACTATTCTGTGCGATTTGGTAGTATAAATAAGTAGTCTTCAAACTGAAAATTCCCAAAAAGTGCACTTCAAATACTCTGATGATGCACTTGCCTAATGCAAAAAAAAAAAAAAAACCCTGAAATATTGAGCACAGTGAAATATTGAACAATTCATGCACTCAACAAAAGCAGAGGAGGAGGGGCTATCAGACTCTGATGCTGGATGATAAATAACCTTCTGAGATTCATACACTAGATGGAGTATGTGATGGAAAAAATGCTTTGGTAAATCATAATTATGAGAAGTCGAAATATGACGGTCAATTATGAGATCAAATTCACAATTATGAGATAAAAAGTTGACAACTGTCATTGAGAAGTCTGAGAAACTAAGTCATAATTATGAGATAAAATGTGTTAAATTAAAAAAATTGAAATTATGGCATACTGTCATAATTATGAGAGAAAAGACTGAAACAAAGTCATCATTATGAGATAGAAAGTCATTATGACAAAAAGACAAAATTTTGAGTCATAATAATGAATTAAAAAGTTGAAACTGACACACAAAGTTATTATTATGAGATAGAAAGTCATTATGACCAAGACAAAATTATGAGTCATCATTATGACAGAAAGTCATTATGACAAAAAGACAAAATTGTGAGTCATCATTATGAGATAGAAGAAAGCCATGACAAAAAGATCAAATTGAGTCATTATGAGATAGTCAAGACAAAATTATGAGTCATAATTATGATAAAAGTTGAAACTGACACAGTAAGTCATCATTATGAGATAGCAAGTCTTTATGACAAAAAGACAAAATTATTAGTCATAATTATGAGATAAAAAGTTGAAACTATGGCATAATTGTGAGATAAAAAAAAACACCTTTTCATGTCAATGAATGTCAAAATTTTGGCTTTTCGTATCATGATTTGCCAAAGCATGTTTTTTTAAATTCTGTGGCAGAAATGGGCTTACGTAGTACATAGTGCATATATAAGTGCATAGTGAATAGTAGGTTATTTGGGACACAACTACTTGTCTAAATGAGTGAGCTATTGATTCATTCGCTCAAATGCAGATTCATTCAGGAACTCACTGCTGTCAGTTGATCAAGAGAAGTCCAATGATAATGGTGTGGATTTTGAACTATTTTCATTGCTGGGGCAAAAATAGACAAAGCAACTAGCAAAATATCTTTAATATCTTTTGAATACAAATATCACACTATATAGTGTGTTGTTGGTCTTATTATCCACTGTGATTACTACAGCAAAATCCCACCAGAGCTAACAAGTGCTTGTGCGATACTACTTAAACATTATTCACAATTTTACCCATAATATAGGTCCAATTTTACACAAATTATTAATGAATGCTTTTCAAAATCGGTTTGATGCTTAAATCTTACTTGAGTGCTTGATCTAAATACATAAGTTTGTACCTTCTCATTGGTTAGTTTCCAGAAGCATCCCGTGAAGAAGACGACTGTTATGGGGGGCTGCAGGTACATACTGATAGACTGGATGTAGATGAAGAGCTGCCCACCCTGACTGGCCTGAACCAGAGGAATCCACAGCACTGACACCACCACTAACAACAGCAGCTGAAACAGTCCAGCTTTACAAGAGCACAAAAATTTAGCATTTGCAGTCGTAGAATGACAATACTAGATTAATTTACCAGAAACAAACGCTCACCAACAAAAGAAGGATTTTATTTGTTAACAGCTTCTAGCCACCCAACATCGTAAGATGTTGATATTTGGTTTAATATAAGTTCTGAAATCGGTTGACCAAAATATTTCTATGTTAGGGTAATTTTGTTGGTTTTAAGTTGTGCTATTGAGTATTATTTGAGTCTTTCAAACATCATATTGGCGTTAAACACTGGCAGTTAATCATGAACCATGAAAAAAAAAAACAATAAGCAAAAACCAATGTCTGCTAAACATTATAATGTTAATGTCCACATAATGTTAAATTATACATAATGTCAGCCATGGTATTAAATAACTCAAATTCAGCATCTGTCCAATGTTGGAGGTTGATGCAAGCCAGCGTTGGGTTTTGGGGTCAACCCGATTTCCTTTCCAACCAAAATTCAACATCTATCCAATGTTGGAGGTTGACAACAAGCTAAGGTTGGATGTTGGCGTCAACCCGATTTTCATTTCCAACCAAATCAACATCTGTCCGACGTTGGAGCCTTTCTGGGTACTTTTAAATGCAAACAGCCATTCTGTGTCAGGACAATGTCTAATGCCAACGTCAATTTGATGTAGAACACTGACAAATACTGTTGATGTTGATATTTTTGCTGGTTTTAAGTTGGGGTTTTAAGTAACCAAAATTCCATGTCTTTCAAACATCACATTGATATTAAACACTGACAGTTAATCAAAAACCAACATGTTAAAACATCATGTTAATATCCACACAACGTTAGATTACAACATCATTAGACGTTGATATTTCATTGGTTTTAATTAATCAAGAGTCTGTCCATTGTAGGTTGATCCAAGTCTGGTTGCAAAGGGATGAAAAACTTTCAGACACTTTCTAAAAAATTTCCAAAATTTTCTGAAAGTTTCCAAAAAATCCTGTAAAATTTCCAGAAATTCTGAAATGTTTCCAGAAATTAGATGCAAGCAAGCCAACGTCATTTCTAACCAAAATTTAACATCTATCCAATAATGGAGGCTGACGTCAAACCAATGTTGGGTTTTGACGTCAACCCAGCTTTCATTTCCAACTAAACTGTCCAATGTTTACACCTTTCTGGATACTTTTAAATGCAAATAGCCATTTACAAGAGTGAGAAACTGATGAATTGTCCTTTAAAATCAAGTGTGTATAACAACTTGTTGATGTCATACCTTCCCACAATCATGAGCTCCCACTCGGAGGCAGTGCGGCGGATGTTTCTCCAAAGGTCCATGGTGAAAATGGTGCTGGAACTGTTGAATATGGAAGTCAGAGAGGACATGAGAGCAGCCAACATCACAGCCATCATTAAACCCCTCAGACCTTGACAAACACACAAGAAGAAAATGATTCATCGCAGCCACCTGTTCTAGAAACTGAAAACTATAGAAAAACAACCTACATATGAGTAAATAATCAAGCAATCTCACTGATACCTGCAGGAAGAAGCTCCATGACCAGTTTGGCGTAAGCAATGTCTGAGCAGCCCACCGGATTCCCACAAACTTGTTTACACACATCCGGGTCTCCACAGCCCACCTCGTCTACAATTCACACACACATTCACATACATTTTAAGATAACAAATTGTGCATTTTAGATGTTCAAAGGTCTTAAACTTTGGTGTTTATTTCAGACACACCTGGGTAAAGTATCCTGCTAATCATGCCTGGAATCACCATCATGAAGAAGGGCAGAACTTTGAGGTAAGCAGCGAGACCCTCCTTTAGCATGCACAATGTTCTTGGAAGCAAGAGAACGCTGCACTATCACCTTCACACAGGGACGATAACAAAATATATTACGTTTGGAAGGTATGTGGTTGCTAGGCAGTTTCTAAGGTCTTTTAAATGATTACTAGGTGATTGCTAATGAAGTGTTTCAAATGGTTGATAAATACAGTATATAGAAAGTTCTAGAACTAGCTAGAACTTTCCGACAGTCAAGGAACTTAAATCTAGCAAGCTAGTGCTTGAATCTCGGTTGATCCAGAACTTTGCAATATTTAATAGAAAATTTAAAAGATCCAGAGCTTCAATCTAGCTAGAATTAATGACAGCACTAGAACTATATCTAGATATATGTAGAACATAAATTTAGTCTAGAACTTCTAGATAGATCTACTTCAGTATATCTGGATCAAGCGGCAACCTCCCGCTGTCTCTCATGAAGCCAACACGGAAGTGACTAAAACTGCAATTCATCAACTGGCCGCTAGAGGCTGGCTCCAAAAGGGAGTCAATCATAGACTCCCCATGTTAAAATGCCCAACTTTACAGCAGAAAAAAACATGTTTACAGCCTGGTACAAAAAGTGGTTTTGGTCTATATAGCTAATTTTGCCCTTCATGACAACTGTGAGGGGGGTGAATTTTTTTATAACTCATCCGTTTAAATTATATTAAGCCTTAAATTTCTGCATAATTAAGGGCGTGGCCACTTGAGTGACAGGTGGATTGCCGCTGCTGACACCGGCATCAAGCAAGGTGGGCGTGGTTTCAGCAACCAGCTCCCGCCTTTTTGCCCATTTTCAATTATCCGGGAGTGATGCGCGATGGCCGGCTCCGCCCACTTTGAGCTTCAAAAACGCTCTTCAGAAACCTAAGGGTGACGTCACGGACACTACGTCCATGTTTTTATACAGTCTATGACCTGGATTGATAGTTCTAGAACTTCTACATAGATAGAAACCATCATACCCATCATGAGTAATGTGTTCAAAATAAGCAAGTTCAATCAACACTGCTGGTTCTTCACCTGGTCAGAGCACCAGTACCACATGGAGGGTATGGACATGCCCAGAATCACTCCCGGCCAGGGCAGGTCAGAGGTCACAGGGTGACGGAATATGTGAAAGGCATCCTCCCGTGGGATCCCGCAGGTGGTGTTGGGCACTCGGATGGAGGGAATGGCCTGAGGATACTTATCCAGGACAGCTTGAAATCCCCCAACCTCTGCAAAGCCTTCACAGCAACATTGAGAAGAGTATATTATTATTGTATTAAAGGCTTCAAGACTTAAATCAATATGATTGTCACGGTCACTCACTGAAGCCCATGAGGATCAGGGCTCCTATCACCATGATGAGAGTCTGAACTGCATCGGTGTAGATCACTGCTGCCAGACCACCTGTGACCACATCAGTCAAGAGATGCTTTAGCAGATTATGAGACTTCCTCATATCTGGTTTTAGGAGAATAGAGAAGTCCACACTGCTAATGTAGTTATCGTTCTTGCTGAGAACAGACCTCAACTATAACTATAAAGTTTTAATAATCATTCAAATTCTGTGAGAATGGGGACATGCACTCTACAATTAACAATAACAACACAGAGGAACGATATTGTCGGAATAACTTTCAAAGTATTTTTTTCCGGCTGGCGAACCATAAAAGCACTGACAGACAATCAGAATACATGTGACTTCAAGGGAGTAGTTTTGTTTTATTTATTTATTTATTTGATGTGAAGAGGGTTTTTTATTTTTTTGCTAGTAAGAACTAGTTTGATGTATTTTTATGAATTTGGAGCTCCCTATTTATTGTCGCAAATATATCATAAAGCAATTAATAGTTTTTCACAGAATTTCATCGTTACCATCAGAATGATTCTGAAGCTGATATTTCAAGCTAAAAAAAAATAATAAAAAATAAAAACTTATATCAGGGTTGCCAACCTTTAAGTTCAGCTTGGAGTGAGATTTTCAATTCATAAGGGGATAACAATCTTTTGGTGAATGCAGCTGAATGCCTTTTTTAGCACCATTTTAAACTTTCAAATTTAAATTCAGTATTTGCTTAAATTCATTAAATCACTTGTGCTTACTTATAACCGACGAGTATCATTAAAAATTTTATGCAAATTGTTAACTTTTTAAATTTAACTTTTAACAAATCTAGTGTTTAATCATGTCTAAATAATTATCAAATGCAAAACTCACTCAATGCAAAATGGGTGGACATTTCAGCAAGACAATGATCCCAAACACAGCCAAGGAAACTCTCAATTGGTTTCAGAGAAAGAAAATAAAGTTGCTAGAATGGCCCAGCCAATCACCTGACTTGAATCCAATAGAAAATAAGAACTAAAGATCAGAATTCATAGAAGAGGCCCACAGAACCTTCAAGATTTGAAGACTAGAGGCGTCTTGAAGCTGTCATTACCAACAAAGTATTAAATACATTTATTTATTATTAAATACTGTAGATTTGAAACTCCCAGTCTAACACCCCACACCCGCTCTGAACATCTCTCCACACAACCATCAACACCTCCTGTAACCCCCCTCTCCCCCACTCCTACGTTGCAGATCAGTGAGGATGATGTGCGCCAGGTCTTCAGAAAGAACAAGAGAAGAAAAGCACCAGGCCCAGACAATGTGACACCAGCCTGTCTGAAAACCTGCGCTGACCAGCTGGCCCCCATCTTCTCACAGATCTTCAACAGATCACTGGAGCTGTGCAAAGTCCCTGCCTGCTTCAAACGCTCCACCATCATCCCCGTCCCAAAGAAACCCAAGATAACAGGACTTAATGACTACAGACCTGTGGCCCTAACGTCTGTGGTCATGAAGACATATGAGAGGTTGGTGTTGGCTTATCTGAAGGACATTACTGGACCCTTACTAGACCCCCTGCAGTTTGCTTACCGAGCAAACAGGTCCGTGGATGATGCAGTCAATATGGGACTGCACTTCATCCTGCAACATCTGGACAAAACAGGGACTTATGTGAGGATCCTGTTTGTGGAATTTAGCTCCGCTTTCAACACCATCATCCCAACACTCCTCCAGACCAAACTAACCCAGCTCTCTGTCCCTAGCTCTATCTGTCAATGGATCACCAGCTTTCTGACAGATAGTAAAGCTCTTTCTGATTCTGATTCTGATTCTGATTTCAGTAGTTCACTACTTTTTCCCGTGTCATTCCATTTTATTACACAGAACTTAATTTCTGAACTTATTTGTTGTGTTTTATTTGTGTGTATGGATTACTCGGGTTGTTACCGACATCTGGTGAAAATTTCATGTCAACAGCACTTTTAGAAACATATTTACTGGGAAACATGTAATGGTGACATGTTCAATACTTATTTTACCCGCTGTATGTTTATTAGAGATCGCAACTCTGTTTTTCAATGGCTCTGGCGCTACAACGAATTACGCCACATTAAGTGCGCCAAAACTGTATTTATTGGTTGAATTTCATATTAAAACTTACAAAATGTGAAAGCTTGTTTCATATCACTTATATACAGTTGTTTTATAAGTCGAGCATGTAAAGAGCGCGGAAGATGATGTAACTGCAGCGCGCTTATAATGAAGAGATTGTTAATATCTTTAACAGAGAGATTCGAATCTCACAATTAGCAGATGATACTACTTTATTCTTGAAGGATAAAGAGCAAGTTTCTCCAGTCTTAACTACAATTAATGCCTTCTCTAACGCTTCTGGGCTCAAACTTAATTTATCTAAGTGTGAAATTATTTGCTTATTTACTTAGAAACTGGAATCGAAAATATTCCAATTAAAAATGAAGTGAAATATTTGGGGATTCATATAACGAAAAATGTAATTAGACAGTTTCTGAATTTTTCTCAACGGTTATTGAAAACAAAATATATTTTTAATAATTGGCTCCAAAGAGATTTATCAATTTTAGGCAGAATTTTCTTATCCAATTGATACATTATGTGTAATGTATGCAAAGTTGTATTTCGTTAATGTCATCTCTGAATTGTTTGCAATAAAAAAATTAAAAAAAAAGATTGTTATCGTGCTTTAGATTGGGTGCTAATACAGTTATACACTGAACAAAATTATAAACGCAACACTTTTGTTTTTGCCCCCATTTTTCATGAGCTGAACTCAAAGATCTAAGACTTTTTCTATGTACACAAAAGGCCTATTTCTCTCAAGCCTTTTGTGTACATAGAAAAAGTCTTAGATCTTTTGAGTTCAGCTCATGAAAAATGGGGGCAAAAACAAAAGTGTTGCGTTTAAAATTTTGTTCAGTGTAGTTATCGTTCTTGGTGTAAACGGCCCTAAAAAGTGCTAAAATATGCGACCTGCGATGGTGTAGAGAGCGGTGATGCCGAGGAGCAAAACCACAGCGAGGTAGATGTTCCACTGCAGAGCCTGCTGGATGAACACAGCTCCTGCATACATGTCCACCTGCACACAGACAGAGCAACAGAGAGATCATGTCCAAGTCCGCTCTGGTCATTCGATTTTTAAATCGAGCATACTTACTGATATCTTTGTGAAGATGTAGATAAATAGATATAAAACACAAAGAAATAACTGTATTCTTTTTCCACCAAATTTTTTCTGTAAATACTCGGGCATTGTTGTGACCTGCAAAATAATGGAGAATCATCTTAATTCGCACGAATTGCAGAAACAACCAGATGAACACAGTTGTATACATACACAACCGTTTTTGTCGGTAAACTTTTTTCAAATAAATTGAAAGTTAAATGACATTTTAAGAATTTCAATTTGCATTAAATAATGATCTGTTAAACATTAGGTAATGTTTAATAAGTACATTAGTAAACACTGACAAGCACATTATCTCATATTTCTAGATATGTGAATGCCTTTGTTAGCATGACTTGTTTTTTTTTTTTAAATAAAAATACAAATAAAATGTTTGAACAGTAGTATGTACACAATTATTTTTAAAATCTAATTTATTGCTTGAGATTTGTTAAATTGACTCCTAAGTGTATGTATTACTGCATTCTGTTGCTGTCTCACCCTTGATGCAATATAGATGGGTAAAAACAGCCAGCCCAAGAGCAGCACCATCAGCATGCCCTGCACATCAACATGAGGCATGATGAATCTCTGAGACATTAACTAAATCACAACAGAAAGACGTCACTCATTCCCAGAATTCTTTGCCTTTTTACATAATGTACTCTATTAAAGTGGTATATTCAGCAAATTGATGTACTCTCTATCTCTTAAATTGTAGATCTCGTGTGCTTACGTTCCATTCATAAGCAGTGGAAGCGATACCCGCTGCCGCCCCAGAGCCGGCGAGACCAATGAAGTGACCACTGCCCACATTACTGGCAAACAGAGAGGCGCCCACCTGCACAAACACGACAGATGAGGTGGAAATTACACTTGATCTAAGATTCATAGTCTATTTAAATATATATTATACTTAACTTTTATAACATGAATCTCCCCAGATCAAATTTCATCCCGAAATTAAAAGGGAAGAAAAATACATTTTGAATAATAGGCCTATTTTTTAGGTCATTTCATCATTTTCATGACAATTTTAAGACATTAATCATCAAAAATTCTTAATTAAAACTAAAACCATAAACAATTTTCCTTGAAATAAAATAAACTTAAAATGAATTAAATATTAATTTAAACAAAATATTATATATAAAAAAAACTAACTTTTAAAATAATTAATTAAATTAAATAAAAAAAAAGTTTCTTATTTTTCTTGTTTAGTTAAACTTGAAGCACTAAAATAACTAAAAATGAAATGCATAAAAACGGGAAATTTTCAAATAAACACATAAAAAACAACAAAATTACTAAAACTAACTAAAATTTTAATGAAAATATAAAAATAATTCAAATAATGATTCAAAATATTAACAAAAACTATAATTGTATAACAGTGATAGTAAAATAACATTGTAATATGCATGCGAATTACATGACAGTAATGAGAAATATACTTTTGTATTACAGAAATAAGAGCTGGTGGGGAAATTGTGCTTAAAGGGTTAGTTCACCCAAAAATGAAAATTAGGCTGCGTTTTACTCACCCCCGAGGCAGGTGTATATGACTTTCTTCTTTCAGACGAATCCAGTCGGAGTTATATAAAAAATTGTCTTTGATCTTTCAAGCTGTTTAATGGCACTCAGCGGGTGTTGCATGTATCAGTCCAAAAGAACTTAAATAAAAAGCACCCGTCCATATAAAAAGTGTTTCACACGGCTCCGGGGGGTGAACAAAGGCCTTCTGTAGCAAATCGATGCGTTTTTGTAAGAAAAATATCCATATTACGCAGCCTAATTTTCATTTTTGGGTGAACTAACCCTTTTTAATTGTCACGAAAATAATGGCAGATGTTAATGGTCCTAAAAATAGGCTTCCTTTTCTTTATGCAATAATGTTTTGGTAGTAACACTGTAACACTGTATAATGCATATATTTTTTTGTATTACAGAAACGAAAATAATGTCAAAATTGTCAATGCTCCGAAAAATAGACTTCATTTTCTTTATGCAAATATATATGGTTTGAGATTTACTCACTCACCGGCCACCAAGTCATGTTTTTGCCAGCAAGGAAGTATCCATCCACTGTGCTTCTCTTGGTCTTCCACATGGACTGTTGAGTGAGCAAAGGTTATAAATACGCCATATACAAGATGTTAAGCCATAAATGTGATAAGTAACACGTTTACTGGTGTAAAATTCAGCTATGATATGTGTTATATTACAGAGAGAACAAGAACCTGAAGCCTGCAAACACTTATTATAGAGAGTTTTGTCACTGTGAAACACATCATCACGATACAGCTGTGCATTTTGTGATTTCAGTAAACTTACCCACAAGCCCACTGCCAGAACCAAGAGGAAGTAGATGACAAGCACCACTACAGGTGCATCTCAATAAATTAGAATGTTGTGGAAAAGTTCATTTATTTCAGTAATTCAACTCAAATTGTGAAACTCGTGTATTAAATAAATTCAATGCACACAGACTGAAGTAGTTTAAGTCTTTGGTTCTTTTAATTGTGATGATTCTGGCTCACATTTAACAAAAACCCACCAATTCACTATCTCAACAAATTAGAATATGGTGACATGCCAATCAGCTAATCAACTCAAAACACCTGCAAAGGTTTCCTGAGCCTTCAAAATGGTCTCTCAGTTTGGTTCACTAGGCTACACAATCATGGGGAAGACTGCTGATCTGACAGTTGTCCAGAAGACAATCATTGACACCCTTCACAAGGAGGGTAAGCCACAAACATTCATTGCCAAAGAAGCTGGCTGTTCACAGAGTGCTGTATCCAAGCATGTTAACAGAAGTTGAGTGGAAGGAAAAAGTGTGGAAGAAATCTATGCAAAACCAACCGAGAGAACCGCAGCCTTATGAGGATTGTCAAGCAAAATCGATTCAAGAATTTGAGTGAACTTCACAAGGAATGGACTGAGGCTGGGGTCAAGGCCTCAAGAGCCACCACACACAGATGTGTCAAGAAATTTGGCTACAGTTGTCGCATTCCTCTTGTTAAGCCACTCCTGAACCACAGACAACATCAGAGGCATCTTACCTGGGCTAAGGAGAAGAAGAACTAGACTGTTGCCCAGTGGTCCAAAGTCCTCTTATCAGATGAGAGCAAGTTTTGTATTTAATTTGGAAACCAAGGTCCTAGAGTCCGGAGGAAGGGTGGAGAAGCTCATAGCCCAAGCTGCTTGAAGTCCAGTGTTAAGTTTCCACAGTCCGTGATGATTTGGGGTGCAATGTCATCTACTGGTGTTGGTCCATTGTGTTTTTTGAAAACAAAAGTCACTGCACCCGTTTACCAAGAAATCTTTAAACTACTTCAGTCTGTGTGCATGGAATTTATTTAATACACGAGTTTCACAATTTGAGTTGAATTACTGAAATAAATGAACTTTTCCACGACATTCTAATTTATTGAGATGCACCTATATATCTGTGGTGGCCAGGGTGGTCGGGCGCGATGTGTCCTCGGCGGTGGGGGAAGGGGAAACGACGGGATGCTCGGTGGCAGCCATGAGGAGTTTCTCAGGCGTGTGTCACTTTAAGACAACAGACCGTAGATAATCGCTCTCATCTACACACTTTGACAAACACACTCAATGTAATGATATGAAGATGATTATACATTATCTAGCCTGTATTTGCATGTTAATGCTTTTCCAAGATTCACAGAGATACTGGGTATAAGTTACAGAAAAAATGGCAAATGTTTCCCTATGGAGTGTAAAACTAAAATGTTAACTCCTAAGAAAGGACCACTGGGAAAAACTCAGAAATGGCTTTATACTCACATTTTCTGATTTCAAATCCAAATTTGATAAAGAAGCCATACAAAAACCATGTTTCCTCACAGATTTACTGGATTGAATCAATTTTACTCTCGACAGAAAAGAGAAATATATGCAAACACGCTTATAGCAGCCTGGATGATAAATATTGTTCAGGTTTAAGGTGTAAAGTATTATTTTAGTATTGAAGTCTGTAAAGGCATTTGCATTTTCTTCCGCCTTAAACTCGGAAAATATCACACCATTAGTAACCTAGTACAGGGTTCCCACAGCTTTTGACCAGTGAATTTCCATGACTTTTCCGGTTGTTCATAATACTGAATTAAAAGTTTAGTTAAGATCTCTTTCTATAGACCTAGAAATGAACATTGTAAAATGACAATAAGGTGTAGCCTAAACCTGAAAATCACAACATTAGTAACTGCCATACTAATTAATACCCAAGTATGTATAGTAAACAACAACATAAGTATATATTTTACTGATTTAGTCCGTTTTACTTTAAATAGGCAAGTAAAAATATAACAACAGCAACCTAAACAAAATCTGAACATTTGTTAGTAGAACATTAGTCATTTCTAATTCTTCTTACTGATCCTAATTAATATCCATTAATGTTCACATATGCACATCCAATATCATTCAAACTCATCAAAAATAAAAACAAGCAAGCATGCTAACATAGTGAAAAGTGCTTTTTCAGCCTGCAGAATTGAACAAAGCTGAATCAAAGATCTCAAGATTTCTCATACACGTATAGCCATTACTACATAAACAAATAACGAGAAATAGAGGAGCAAAATTAAAGACTCACCTAAATAACAGGTTAGAAACAGACAGAGGTCTTTAACTTAGTAAAAGGTCCATTTAAATAGGACAGGAGGGTCTCCAATGAATGAACCCAGAAGTTTCTCTCAGTAGCGTAGAGATGACCCCTCTCCGATCAAAGGGATCATACTCCACTCGCCTTCATGTAACACTTCACGCTGGTTAAAATGTAAGGGCGTTTTATTACCAAAACAGTAATGACAACAGAACAATGCTGCAACATCACTTATAAAGAGTTACTCCGTAGAAGCAGCAACATTTGTTATACATGATACATTACAAAAGAAAGGAAAACAAACTCTGAAATAAACAATGTAATTTCTCAAATAAATGAACAATAGTAAAAGTCCTGTACTGCCCTGTAAGTGTTCATAACTTTAGTAGTTTGTGTATTTCTTGCATTTACAGTATCACCGCCAGATATTAATTAGTCTTATACGGCACTTTTAAGTTCAAGTCGTTCAATTTTTTCTTTGGGCCATCATCCCACACTGTAAAAAAAAATTTGTGACATTTATGGTAAAATACCGGCAGCTGTGGTCTTCACCGTAAAAAATATGGTAGCAACATTTTAGGCTTTACAGACTTAACTTAAATTCACAATAAAATACCGTATTTCATTAACTGATGTAATGTTAATAAACCTTAATGTACACAACTGATAAGAAAAAACTAAGAAACATGGTATTTCAACAAAAAAACATCAAATATGAAGTGTCATGCAGGGAATTCTGGGAGTGTCAATTTACGGTTTGTCACTGTAAATTATACAATGACTTTTTTTCGCTTCCAAAAAACGTATTTTTAACAGTATTTTACTGTAAAATTACATTAAATGTAATTACATTTATTCACCGAATATAGTATGGAAACTTACTGCTAACCAGTTAACAGGTTTTTACTGTAGCATTTTTACAGTCTTTTACTGTTAAAATCACAATCATTTTTTATAGTTCAGAGCATGAAATTAGCTATTAACGTTGTGAAACATGTCCTAAAAATAAAACAAGTAAAACAACAAGTAAAATACAAAGCATGAAGCAAACTTTACTGACATTGTAATAATGACCCATAAATTTATATAAATAATAATAATAACTGAGAGCTAGGAAATGTGCTATAATCATACATACATTTTCTGTTTTCATATTACAAGCCCCTGGTTCTTTACATTCAGTGGTGATTTAAAAAAAAGATGAGTTCACATGATTAATATTACTATATAAATATAAGATTTTTACACCTGAAAAACCAGTCAACACTTTGATAAAGACTGAATCATATGTGTGATTTTTTTTTTTTTATTTTTTTTTTACAATTTACATTCAAATAGTTTAATACAAATCATACGGAAAGTTCCATATAATCCTTTAAACATTCATTATAATGATAATATAATCATAATAATGCATAATAATTGCATAATAATGCAATGAACAGAATGATACAGGAATCATATGATTCGCTGTGGTAATAAGGAATTAAAGCAGCACAAAAGTTAAATGTTAATTAAAAGTTAATATTTAAAAATACCAAATGCATATAGTGAAGTCATAATCTAGCTCATCATTGTTTTTCATAGCTAGTAAAGCAATAATATAAGAACTAACTGCATCTCTTGTACAATAATATATCTCTATCTATGCAGTTTTTTTAAAAGAAATCTTCATCAACAATTTATAATATATTGCACTTAAGCATTCTGCGTATGAGGAATTACTTTTTATCGTTTAAGACATTAATTCATCAAAATATCTGTTTACAGTACAATGACCAACTGACAACTCCAACCCAGGTTGTTTAAATATATTTAAGCAGAATTAAGACACTTTTCCTAAACCACAACTTTATTAAAATATCAAGTCAGTCAAGATCTGACACTCACAGTCCTAATTACATTAAATAACGTATCTAACTGCACTTATGATTTACAGAATCCACTACTCCAACTTTTTTGACTGCATTCCTGGTTTTTAAGTGCCAAGAGCAATCACACGGTCCATCCTGTAAAGAACGTCCTAGACCAAATCTGGTCAAATGTTTTAAAGCAATTTCTAATCTTTCCCTCACATTTTGCTCTGAAGCTTTCCTGTCCAGTCTGTGCCTGAGAGTTCAGCTTTATAACTTGCCAGGACCCTGCATGCGTGTGCATTAGTTTGCAACTGTACACATGTCCTTGAATTACCATAAGGCTATAACTAAATTTAGACTGGACAGGTATAGGAGTGGACAGTATGCAAGTAAACATTTATGTACTGTAAGTCTGTATTGTATGAGTATGTTTGCCTCATGTTGGGTGGTTTCTTCACCAGGATACAGGAGAGGTCGTGCGAGGGCTCTTGGGGCTGCGTGGAGGGTTTTCTGTAGTCTGGATATCACTTAAAGCCCTCTAAACACAACAGCACACAACAAACATATTGAAATACATATATAATACCTTTAAAATGCATATAAACCTCATTGTCATTCTTAAAAATAAGGGTTCCAAAAAAGGGTTTTCATAACAATGCAACTGAAAAACCTTTTGGGTTTCTCAAAGAAACCTTCAGTGAAAAGAAAATATGCTGAAAATGTACTCACCCTTAGACTATTCAAGAAGAAATCTAGATAAAATTTAGAAGAAATTTAGCATTACATCACTTGCTCACCAATGGATGCTCTGCAGTGAATGGAGTGGATTTTTGGTCAGAAGTGATGGTTTAAAGTTAAAACACCTATGGATTTGTTTCTTACAAACATGCAGGGTTTTGCTTCACAAGATGTTAACTGATAGACTGGAGTCATGCAAGTTACTTGTAGATTATTGTGATGTTTTTATCAGCTGTTTGGACTCGGATTCTGATGGCACCCATTCACTGCAGAGGATCCACTGGTGAACAAGTGATGAAATGCTAAATCTGATGAAGAAACAAACTCATTTACATATCGGATGACTTGAGTACATTTTCATTTTGGGTGAACTATTTCTTTCAAATATCCATTTTAATAATTTAATTAACCTTTTTCACTGTAAAGAACCTTTTGTGCATTGAATAGGTTCTATGGATGTTAAAGGTTCCTCATGGAAACACTGATGCCAATAAAGAACCTTTAATTTAAAGAGTGTACACCGCATATATCAAGTCGAATAATTTTCATTATTAAATTAACAAAAATTTAACATCAGCCAGTATTAAAAAAATATCAGTTGTACATCTATTCAACAATGAAATTCATGTATTTCTTTCTTTCTGCATATTGCAACTTTCCTTTCTTTTGATTTATCAGTGGATTCACTGTTGTACTTTGTAAGAGACATTGCTTATGTCTGTTAACTAGTCGTGTTGTAAGTGAGCAGAATGTGAAAAAAAGTGACCTAGGAAGAGTGACCTATTTTTTTTGCCACCTGTCTGAGCTAAAAGCCTCAATACATTTCTCTACTAGCATTCACCTCATTTACTACATTTTCATGAAAATATCCATCAAGTTGTCTAACACAAAACCTACCTCCAATTTAGCCATGAACTCTGCAAAGATACCGAAGAAACACTCTGTGGTGGTGGCCTTTCCATCCTCACCGAAGAATGATGCAACTTTGCAGAACTCTTCCATTGCCCGCTGCTGCAGAGACTCCAGAGACTGCACTGCAGGGTGACTGTTTTCCAGAAACCCCTACATGCAAGTAGTTAAGGTGGTTTGTGATGAATTTGGCAGATATCAAGTATATTCAATGGTTGAAATGTTTATATAATCTTGTCCTGGTGGGTATCTGACCTGGATCTGCTTGGAAAAGTCTTATAGTTACAAATATGGCACAGTTACATTTAGTAGAAGACATGCTAAGATCATATATAGTCAGTGGGAGGTTTTGGTGGGAGGATACACTCATAATAATGGCAAATCGATCCTCAGCGGTTGCTGGCATCTTCTGGCAGGCTAAACGAATGTCCTGGATAGTGGCATGCAAGTCATTGAAGTCAGAAGTGATGTTTCTTTGATTCACTGTGGAGAACAAAGCAATGAAAAATATGAAAGAGATCTGATCTCTGCAGAACCTTTTATGGAAACAAAAAAAAAACTAAATTAAATGGGAATGCTGCTCCATGTCTTGGACAAAACTTGATGAGAAGCACCATGGATTGTGTAAATTTGTGTTTGAATGAATCTATATTTGTGGACTATGAGACAACACTGGAAAAACAAAAAAAAAATTGGGACTGCATATGAGTCTGGCCATTCAAGTAGATCTTCACCTTTGGCTGCTTGTGGCACCATCTCAAGCTCCTTCCCAAAGTCCAGAACCTCTGGAAAGTGCTGGCACAATGATTTCACCAGGATATGCAGAAATGTTGACTTTCCATCCACTGTTTTGGTGGTACTGAGCTTCAACCAAAAAAATGTAGGATTACAGTTATATTGTTAAAAATAAAGGCTATACATATAAAAAAAATAAACTTTACACAAATAAATGATGAACCTCATGAACCCATCTGAAAAAGATGCATGCACAGCAATGAGGCTTACTTCAGTGAGAAAATTGATCTTAAATCCGGTCGTTTTATTGGTCTTGGGTTGGCCGTTATTTAGATAATTCCCCATAGCCAGCACAAACTGGAAAGAAATAAGGAAATTAATATACATGCCATGATAAGAAGATCATATTTATCCAATGTGTGCACTGGCATGGTATGTTTGAGCATGCATTACGAAAAGCCTGCCACGTCAACAATCTTTTATCCGTGAATGAATTTCTTTGTATGCTTGTTTTAAAGACTGTATGATTATGTGTGCCTGGGTAGAAACTAAATGACTCTGTGGAAATGAAGGAATTATACCTCCAGAATCTTGGCCAGTTTTTTGCTGTTTTTGAGCTCCAGTGAAGCCTTAAAAACACAGTCGTAGGCCCCCCTCATCTCCTCTGTTTTCTCTTGCAACGTAGTCTTAAAATGCAGGTTTTTCAAACGGGTCTTATACTCTGGCACTGATAGCATCTGAACATAAACATTATAGACAAAATATATGCAATATACAATATATGTACACAAGTAGACATATTAGAAATATATTAAAATTAAATTAAATAAAAATAAATAATATACATTTGAAAAAATACAACTTTACATATAATCATAATATCAAATGCACCCACAGAAAACTTGATAAATATCCATGAAAATAAATATTCATGAAACGCTATCATTTGTTATGTACCTGTAGGACAAACTGATCGGGCTCACTGAGTTTGCTTGGGTTGTCTCTGTACTGCTGGTATTGTCTAACCTCATCATCGTCTGGTGCATATAGGAGCAATTGTTTTATATGTGACGAGTCTAAACGTTCACTCAACATCGTCATCAGCACCTGGCGTAGCTCGCTTGGTGACAGCTTCAGATGGGCAATCAAGATTGCTATAAAGATAGTAGAAGAGTCTTAATAACAAAGTGTACAAGGGCATGTGCTTCTAAGCTAATAGCTAAACGCTAAGAAGATTGTAGTCTAACAACTGGGACAGTTAGCGAAAGGAGCATGCTATTATCAAGTCTGATTTAAAATCAGAAACAGCACTGTCGCAGAGCAAGACAAAAAAAAGGACACATGTATAAGTTAATACTTGACTAGGATGCACACATAAACATCATCTAAACCAGGGGTGTCAAACTCAGTTCCTGAAGGGCCGCAGCCCTGCAGAGTTTAGTTCCAACCCTGCTCCAACACACATACCCATCAAGTTTTCAAATAAGCCTGAAGGACCTGGGGTGTATTCCAGAAAGCAGGTTATGTGACATACCCGGGTACATGTTTTTATTGTGTTTTATTGTCTTAGTTAGCTGTTTTTTTTTTTTTTTAACCTAGTCAAAATAACCCAACTGCTGTTTGACTGAGATTAACTGGAATGCACAATGAAAAAACATGATTTCTGAGAATTGTTAAAAACGGAGTTATCTGTTCACATGGATCGGCATTTTCTCTAATAAAAAAATACATATCTGATATGACTTAATATATAATTATCATCAAACAAACAATATAATTCATTTTCTCAAGGATTAAAGATTAAACCGAAAAAAAAAGAAAAATTATTGCACAACCATCAATTAGGTGGCGATATGCACTAAGCATGTAAACGACCATTGAACAAAAGAAGAAGAAAGAAACAGCATGGCGCGCTTCTTCTTAGCGTCCGTTTCCTTAGTGACTCGTCGATACTCAGAACATACTCTGAGTTGAATGAACTTACTCCCGGACTCGTTTTTGGAACCACATACCTCGAGTAAGCAAGGTTTGGGGTTAATCAACCGAAAGTTCAGGGTTTAGCTGACAGTAAGTTAACCGTGCTTTCTGGTTTTACACCCCCGATCTAAACATTTACAAGTAAACTCCACCAAACTGAGCACAAATTACCATTTACAGCCCATTACACTTTTGTACTGTGATGCATTTTTTTAGTGCTGTCAAACGATTAATTGCGATTAATCGCATCCAAAATAAAAGTTTTTGTTTACATAATATATGTGTG
>NW_015540958.1:236670-263080 GCF_001515605.1 Sinocyclocheilus anshuiensis
ATGTGTGTGTATTTATATATACATAATAAATATACACAATACACACACATATATTATGTAAACAAAAACTTTTATTTTGGATGCGATTAGACAGCACAAATTTTTTTCTAAAAAAGGACATTTACTGTAATTAGAAAAAAATATGAAGCACTGTTTTCTACTCACAAGCATTGTAGGCTTTCTTATGGGAGAGAATCTCCACGACATCTTTCTTCTTGAAAGTCTCCACCTGAGGTGAGGGCTCTGGAAGAGAAACTGAGACATGAATCGTAGCGTGAGTGAAAAGAACTTGTAACGGAAATCATTGTGTCAGCTGATAAAAGGATAGTTAGGTCCTCCTGGGAAGTTCCTACATACGTTCAGCCTTGAAACACAGCTCTCATGATGTGAATCCTCTTTATGGAGTAAGAAATCCATTGAGTATATAGCAATGATCACATCATAAACCTAAACGACGTTCTTGAATTATTTGCACGTTGGTCTGTTACTGTAGGGACATCAACTTTACAATTTCACACCCCTAAATATGATGCTGAACAAAATAAACTATGATTCGTTGCTTTACATGTCTGTCAGACGTCCTCTTGGGCGGTCCTTGGCCAACAAAAGCTGCTATGGAGTCCAGACCTTCTGCCGTCAGTATGAAGGTCTGGCTACGCAAGACTAACGGAGTAGTGCTTTCTGGCAAGCTTTATCATCATTCTTCATCCAAAGTAAACAAAAATACTTTGTACAGCCAATATTTGCAATTAAAACATTATGACCAATAACATTTTGCTTTCACCATTATAAATAGACACACTGCAAGTCAGAAAGTTTGGGAAGAGGTTTCCTACTGCCAATTACCACATTGTGGTGGCATTCATCTTTTTTGACATAACTTGAGAGCAGCTCCAGTGCCTAAAATATTAAAGGCATGACTTATAAGACAATAATTTATTCGGAATATTTATGTACAGGGTTTAGATTAATAAAAAAATCTAAATCTTTATATTAAAGGTCATTGACAAAGAGTTTAATTTCCATCTTATAAGAACATAGAATCTTTCTCTACATCTTGTGTCTTTCTATATGATGTGCTATAAAGATGTTATCCCAAGGTGAGAGTTCCCCCAACTTTCTTCTTGCAACCCTTTAGTCTGTGCTAGATTTATGAAATGTGCAGGCTATTGTTATCTCAGTTGACTCCTTTAGAGCTGCCGTAGGCATCTTGGTGTCCTCTTTTACTATGGCTCTTCTTGTCCGAATACTCAGATTTGGAGGACAGCCAGTTCTGAGCAGATTCACAGGTGTTCCTCTTTTTCTCACATTAAATTATGGACTTCTTGGTGCTTTTAAGTATTAGAAGACACAGAAATAGAGTTTGGCACACTTTACAAGCAACAAATGCCGACTACTACCTATGGACCACACTGTATCTCTCTCTTTGAAAGATATGAAAAGCAACTCCCTTCTCAGATTGTTAACAGCTTTTTTGTTCGCTTGGAAATGAGTTATACATATTACTTTTCTCACATTGTACTCACCAGGGCTCTTTTGGGTCCCAAAATGAAGCTCCAAGTCTAGGTATTTCACCATGTCACTCAGCTTGTCATAATCAGAATCTTCTTCCAACTGCAGTGAGAAACCACATCTGTCCTTACATTCTTCATTCTAACGGACTGAGCCAATCTCATAACGATGGACATCCTGAAATGTTCCATCATTACAATGGACCAATGTATGTCTCAAATGGCATACTACTTTTTTTCAAGGTCTCCTCCAACTATTACCAGAGATTTTAGCATTGTCAATTTGGCTCATGCTGTTGCATGTTTGAAATTGCAAATATAAGTGACTACGACATTTAGATCTCCTTTAGCTAAAACTGGTGCAAAACATCATCAAGATTCATTGAGTCAGCCATTTAAGACAAGCATTTCACACAAAGATTCAGCTTATTAGGCTGAAACTTCGTACCTGTCCCCAAATGGTTCCCTCAGAATTTTCCACTTGTTCCCATCGTAGCCGCTTTACACTCATATGACTGGAGTCTGTTTTTTGTGGTGAGGCCTTTGGAAGCGGAGGAGGCATGCAAGGTGGGGGTAAAGGTGGAGGAGGAGGTGGCTCCACAGTGGGCCCATCAGTGGGGTGGTGAGTTTGAGGTTGGGGTGTACTTGGTGGTTGCGTTTGGGACTGGGCCTCATGGTGGCTGTGATGGTGGTGACGATGTTCATGGTACATGGGTTGAGGGCTCTGTCTGGCCTGTGTAATGGGGGGAATCTGTGGGGTTGAGCGATGCTGTTGCTGTTGCTGCTGCTGAATCTGCTGAGCTTGCTGCTGCTGATACTGCTGTTGCTGAAGCTGCTGTTGAAGTTGTTGCTGCTGCTGCTGAAGTTGTTGTTGTTTCTGCTGCATCTGCTGAAGCTGCTGTTGCTGCTGTTGTGAAGTATGAGGCTGGAAGGTTGACAGAATCTGTTGGGTCTGGTGAGGTTGGTGGGGCTGGTGGATCTGGTGGTACTGAGGAGCTGACTGGATTGGCTGAACCGGGTGTATGTGTTCAATCTGGTGAATGTAGCGGGTTGGCAGAGGAACTTGGTGCATCTGGTGGTGGTACTGTTGCTGAGATGGTTGAATAGCTTGAGATACTGCTTGAGCCATGTGTGCCCGGTGCATTTGTCTGTCCACCCTCTCCAGTCTTTCGATTCGCTCCATATGCTCAAAGCGTTCCAAACGCTGGATCTGCTCCAATCGGTCAAGTCTATCCATGGAGCTTGAGAGGTGAGCCTGATGACTCTGATGCATCTGATAAGCATGGTGTACTTGTTGATCTGGATGCAAGGGCTGGGACTGCATGCCATAGATATGCCTATCCGAGCGTTCCTTTCTTTCAATTCTATCAAGCCTATCCATGGAGCTAGACAGTTGAGTCTGAAAAGTCTGGTGTGAGTGGTGGCTTTGGTGGTGCACTTTAATTGACTGAGATTGGTGACTTGGTTTATTTTGATGGATTGGATGCATCTGGTGATCCTGTTGCACCTGGTGGTGTTGGTGAACCTGGTGAGCTGGATGAACCTGATGGTGCATCTCGTAGATTGCATGACTGGGGATGGGTGACTGGTTTATTTCTGGAGAGGGCATAGAGGGCAGAGATTGATGCATCTGCTGCTGAGATTGCTGAGGGTGGCTGGCTGTTGGTTGAACTGGAAGTGAGTGGTGCTCCTGAAGGACTTGGTGCTGGGTCATCAGTTCATCACGTGTGGGCAACACCTTGTGAATGGATTGTCTTTTTGGAGGTGGGTTAGCTCTTGGCGGAGGTGGCGGAGGAGGTCCAGGGTGGCGACGGAAGGTCAGCTGTCGGGGTGCATGGTCAGGGGTGAATCCAGCAGGTGGAGGGGGGTCATTAAATTGGACGGGCGGAGGGGGAGGAGGAGTCAGAGGGGGTGGAGGAATGTGCTCTGAGCTGGAGGAGTAGGTAAGAGAGCTGGCATCCTCGCTGCTACTATGTACTTCGCTTGGACTGCTTAGCTCGGGAGGCATGTACGGACCCTCTTCCTCCTCCTCCTCCTCATCCTCCTCCTCCTCTTCCTCTTCCTCCTCTTCCTCATTCTGGAATGTCATCTGGACAATATCCTGGTGTTATTTTGAAGTAAAATATACAAATAGCATTGAGTTTTTGCAATAGACCATTGAAGATTAGCCATTGATCTTGTATCAAATATCAAGTCAATTAAACATTCTAATATACAAACCTCTTCATAGTCATTCTCTGGTGACAGGAAGTCTTCCACAGATAACTGCTGTCCCAGCTGCTCACTCAGAGCCTCCATGAACAAATCTGGGTCAGGGGTACGAGGTGGACGTGAGAAGGTGTAGCGCTTCTTCCGAATGGGTGGACTAGGTGGGTAGTCCGGAGGAGAGGGTGGAGAGAGAGGTGGGCTGTCTAAACTGATGTATGGGTTGGACTCAGCACTGGTTTGAGAGGGAAGACCTGGAGGGTAGCAGGGGCACTGGGGACTCAGTGGAGGCTCCTGCATCCAAGAGTCAGGCTGTGGAGGAGGTGGTGGCGGTGGTGGAGGCGGCGGCACAGGCTGTGCTGATGCAGATTTGCGACTACCTGAGAGATGAAAATGGGAAAGCAAAGGTTAAGAAGATAAGACTCTACCTCGGATGAAATTCCTACCTATTACACAAAGAAATGACAAGGATTTTCTAGAATTCACAAGTTACAATGCCAATAAAAAACTCAGAAGTACACTGACTGTACCTGAAGTGGCCCGAACTGATGGAGAGGAAGAGTGTGCCCTGATGGACTGTGAGGAAGCGTGCGGGAAGAAGTCTACGTTAACCAGAATTTCAGGAGTTGGAGGAGGACGACTCTTCAGGGATTTGGATCTCTTCCCAGCATAGACATTCTCCAGCTCAGCATACACAGCTGACAGCTAGATAGAGCACAGGGACTAGGTTGTTAATATAAAAACAGTGCACTTACTCAAGTATTTCAATGTTTGTAAACCTGTAAAATCAAAGAAGAGTGCTCACATTAGTCAGATTGTTGGGCGTCTCTGGTAAGGATGTTCCATCCCCTGATTGTCTCTCTCCAGGAGTCAGTCTCATAGGTGCTACCTCCATTGGCTCATTGCAAATCCCTCATGAAGTAAGAAAATAGCCCATCAACTCTCATTTCAATTTGCTAAGAAAGCTGCAGTTTTTAATGATGGTACATAAGCTCCCACTTCCTACAATACTGTTTTCATGATACATAATACTAGGTGTGAAAGTTGACACAATTTCACTACATATATAGGTAGCTAAACATGTGTATGCCAGTGTATGCTTGCATGCCAGTGGTTGTTAAACTGGAGTCTGCAGACTTCCAGGTGCTAGGTGGCTGGTGGAAAATGAGAAGTTTGCTAAATGTATGAGGACTGTTGAAGTTATACGTTTAACAGTAATTTTTTTAAACACACTTTGTGATGCTAGTCGGACAATATGAGATTACCACATTTTTGACTATAGGCAGCCCTAGTTTTATAACAGTAAGATATCAATGGCATCAAAAAATTGAAAACTGCTGTCCTACGTTATAATGTGTAACACAACATAGTGTTTGAAAACAGTTTACCCATGCCCAAGTGAGTGCCAATAACCAGATCATCTGAGCTGCGTCCCCTCACATTGCTCCTGTAGGTGGTTCCTGTCACCTTCATGGAGCTGCTGCGCCTATGAGGCTCATGGGCTGGAGGTTCAGGTTCTGCTGTTGGCACTACCAATAATAAATACATGCATGCATACATGTATGTACTTATACTCTATACAGACTGAAGGGCTCACGTGTAACTTTATAGCCAAGGAATCGGGAGATCTTGTTCTGGCAGTGTTCCTGCTCCTCGTAGGTCAGCAGCTGGTAAATGAACTGCCAAATCACCTGTTTTGCTGGGGTATCCAACACAGGGAAGACGTCCACAATCAAAGTGTCTACATTTCTAATGGCACAGAAGAAAAACGAATCAAATCAGGTTGCATACAAATTTCAGGAATGTTCTCAGAGAAGCAATGGAGACATTTCCATTTTAGAATACCCTTTCTTTCTTTCACTAAAATATGGGTATGTCCTTCACCTGTGCTGGAAGAAGGCCTCCAGGGCCTTGCAGATGGTGTATCTCTCTTGGAGAGTGAGAAGGTGCTGAAGCTGCTGGCTGAAGGTGCGACCCTGTACGCGGATACTGGGAGGCAAGATCTCGGCGACCCACTGAAGGGAGCTAAGCACAGGAGCACGGGAGTGTGGAGAAACCTCCACATGTTCAGGTTCGGTCATGGTGAAGGCCGGCGGGCCGTCTTCAACCACCAAGCTGGGCATTGCCCCACTCCCCTGCAGCATGGACACCACCTTCTCATGTGAACAGCTCCTGAGGGGATGTACAAAAATACGAAGTATACACAGACTTAAGCCGGGCGCACACTGTGCGATTTTTAATAGTCCTTCATTATTGTTGATTGTCAGACTGTACGAACATGATGATCATGTCACACTGTGGGATCTCAGTTGTCATTAATGTCAGACTGTACGACAGTCAAGATGCGTTAAAAACGGATGACCACAAGAAAACTTGACCAGAGTTTTACATTATCAACCCATACATGTTTAGTGACTTTGAGCTGCATTACACGCAGGGCTGAAATGTTGGCTATCATGAAAAGTATATGAATGGCGATCATAGGTGGAGTTTAGGGGGGGCTCTGCCCCCCCAGACGAGAGCCAATAATGATTTTGTCTGAGCTATGAATAAAATATAAAAATGAAAGAATTCACATTTTCTAATTTTATTAGCATTATCTTATTATTTTAGTGGTAAGAATAAGTACGTTTTGGGCTAAATTAATTATTAAAGCACCATATCCTTGCAAGTCGCGAATGATTCTCAACTTGAGAGGACATGAGAGGACTCTCTTTTCATTATTTTCCCGCTTTAGCAAGTTAATAAATATTTGTTGTTTTTTTTATAAACCCGCAAATAAAAATGTGGTGGACTGAGTCATTTCTGGCTGAATTGGACAGGCGATTTGAAGCGATGGCTTTGAGTGTGGCGTGTGATGCAGTATTCAGTTTAAGCATGTACGCAAGCCTTAAGATTCACCCTCGGCTTGTGACAGCTGAAGTGGATCTTGTGAAATGTGCGATCGCATCGCGATGTCTTGAGAAGCTTAAAGATGAAGTAGGCTACGGAAGGACAAATATCCAAACTTTTTCAGACTATTGCAGTTTGCACTCATGCTGCCCATTGGTTCGGCTACATCAGAAATAAGTTTCTCAGTTATGAGGAGAATCTGGCTCCGATCTTCAGTGGCACAGGACAGATTCTCAGATCTTTCTTTACTGCACATAGAGAACAATTTGACTGAAAAACTATCAGAAGAGAAGAAATAGTGAAAGAAAGACAGTGGTCATCTACGCAATTCGGAAAAAGAGGCAGCTTTTCTGCATTAGGTATGTTTTTCTAGAGTATGTTTTTATAGAGTAAGCAGCACTACACACTCACATGAAAACAGCGGTGCAACCCGTGTTTATCACAGTAAAGGCAACATATCATAGGAATTCCGTGAGTGGAGGACGGGAGCACTGGAGTTTATGGCAGTTAGAAGAAATCTCTAGCATTAATTTTGATCAGGGCTTGTCTTGAAAAACTAAGACAGTTTGACACTGCAGGACTGTGCGGCAAATCTTCTGACACTGCCAGAATTTCATCAGAGGTAAAATTTGATCACAACGGCCATTTATCGGCTGTCAGTGAACATGTCAAACCAGCGATCAAAAACTTCAGATTTTAGCCTAGGATTATAGGAATCTTTTATGATTTTCAAGATTTGTCTCAGACGACCAAATCCGGGCCAAAATCGCACAATGTGCGCTGGGCTTTATAAGATTATGAGCATGAAGAACCCATATGCATAATAGTGTTGCTTGCTTTAAACTTTATTTGAATCCCACATTAGGATAAAAGCAACGTATTCCAATGCAACCCAAGCCTCACCTCATGTCCAACCCATTGAGAAACAGGATGCGATCTCCAGGTTTGAGACCCGCCTTCTCAGCAGGGCTGCCTGCAGGGGAATGGCAACAAACCAAGCAGAAAGTAACTACTGACAGCAGATCATATGGGCTCCAACTGAGATTAAGCGGTGTTCATGAAATGCCCTTTGATATGACGTGAGATATATAAGTCAAGACGCTGAAGAAGCTTGGGTGTTTGTCACTTCCTGCCCAAGAATGGATGTCCCTTTTCGGCTTTTGAGGGCTGGATGTGGGAAAAGTATGAATCTAAAAGGATTTGTGCTAGATAAAAACAGAGCTCTACCACCTGTGCCCCTCTGACTCAGCCTGTGGAGAGTCTTCTGTTGTGTCTTGTTGTTTTTCTCTCTCTCTCTCTCGTCTCCTGCTGTTCTTGCACACTGCCAGTTTCTGCCGCCTAACTTTTTAATGGGCGCCACGAGTCAGAAATGACAGAACTTTCATGATTTTAGCATTCACGTCATCTGCTTCAGTTATATGTCTGATAATTCGCTCCCCTTCACTTGTTTCATGTCCAAAATATATTTTTTTCATCTTTCTAAAATAGCCTTGTTTTGTTGTAGGATGCCAACTAAAATAAATGCACCACAAGACACAAACCCTTCCCTTAATGAAAACAAAAGTCAATGTTTGAAAATACTAAGAGAATAATACTGTAGAACAACAATCTAAATTAATTAATTAATCAATCTTAATTAAATAATAAATGTTTCAACATCGAAATAAGACACATAAGTTACAATCATGACCATTTTGGTTCATTTCATACCTGGTATTACAGAGTCGATCCAGACTGGAGCATGGCCACGCAGAGTAAACCCGAAACTCTGGTTCCCTTTGTACACCCGTACTGTCCTAGTGAAACATGATAGTGACATCTTTAAAAACAAGTGAATACAACCTATAGATGTCAAGCAGAACACCTTGTATCTTTATATAATGTAGATTAACTAATAAAATTGTTTATTAAAATAATATTAATTTGATATTATTGGAAAATATCTATATTATATACATATAATACACATGCACAGCCTTCTTTGATCATATTTACTAAGGGTACGAATAATTATGAGCACAACTGTATGTATAGTATCCATACAAGTAAAAAATGTGGCATAATGAAGGTTTTGCATAACGTTACATAATCATAGTACAAGAGTGTAATTTTACTGAACAGTGACAAAAAGTCTTGTGCCACATTTGAACTATAATGTCACAGATTTTATATAATTAATACTGTTTGTTGTGTTCTCTATAGTTAGTGTTAATAATATAGTCAGACAAGCTCTGAATTTCTTCCACTGCAGTCATATGCTTATAGAATAGCTATGTGTATATGCTTGTCTTTATGCAAACAGCTACCAATTCTTCAGTGCAATAAAGCCACGCTTTCAGTTTTCCTACATTATTAAAAAGAAACTACACTTGCATTCCTGGAGACATATCAATAAGTGTGTATTGTACTAATGATTGACAGGATTTCACATCCTCCCACCTTTTCCTATTTATGCATCGGACACAGGCTTAACAGAGAATTAATTCATGCTTCTGAACTACTGTTCACAAGTCTAGTGACGTTTAAAGCATGATATAGGCTATAATGAGGAGGATGAATCTTGATGTGTCATATTTACGCTGTCACACATACACAGGTGCCAAATAGCATGACTAAAAATAACATGAACTGTAAAATGAGTGAAATATTGCAGCGACATAAAATCTACATCATTTACAGCCTACAGCAGTTGTGAAATTGGAAATCCAACAAGAAGGGATGAATTTATTTAAATCAATGCATCAGTCAATCAATTTATGTATCAATTGATCAATTAATCTATCTATCCATCACCTACTACTATGATTATATGAATCAATTAATTAACAAAAAACAAATGAAAATAAAATATTGCAAAATAAAATAAAAGCAAAAATAAAATAAAAGGGTAACACTTTATTTTAAAGTGTTCTTTTTGCACGTTACATGTTCTTATAATAGTAATAACAGTAAATTATAAATAATTACATGCAGTTAACCCTGAATCAAACCCTAACAGTGCGTTTTACGTTACGTGTTAATTAATATTACTTAGTACTTGAATGTATAATTAAACTGTAACAGGGACACCTTAAAATAAAATGTAACTAATAAAAGCATAAACAATATAAAAAACATAAATAAAAAAAATGATATATGTATTGAAATCTATCTATCTGATTTATTGGAATACATAAAACTTGAGAATGTAGATGTAGACTACTAAAGACACTCAAAATATGAACAAAAACATGAATTAGGAAATTATATAACATCAAAGGACAAAATAGGAAAGCAAAAGGGAATTAAAAATTCTACCACATCAGTAACAAATGCAGAAAAAAAAACAGACAAGAAAAGAGTGTAAATGTTCCCATTGTGACACTTCCACTGACCTGCGGGTAGAGAAGGAGCTGGAATGGCCTGCAATGAGTGAGGTGGTCTTGCGGACACCACGGGCAGGAGGCATGACCACTTCCTCGTTGGCGGTCCGGGGCACAGAGCTGGCTCGAGTGGACACAGACAGCAGCCGTTCGGGGTGGTCTTCACTCCGGCTGCGCCGTAGCCGATTGTTCCTGTGCTCGCTGAAGCTTCGGCCCCTCAAGCGACTGATCAAACTCTGGGAGACCATCTCATCAAAGCGCTGCCTGTGCTTCTTAGGGATGAAGATCCTGACAAACATGGCACACACACAGCAGACGGAGTCACAGAGGAGAAACTGTTCAGGCGTGTGTGAACATACTCTCAAGCCTGCTGAGAGAAACACTGGATGGAGACACACAAAGGCAAATGGAGGAGGAGGGACAGCTATGAGAAAGTCTGTTATAATTACACCGGATTACGGAGAGGTTTGTGACCTGCTCTGAAAGAAAAAAAGAGCTCATGTGGTGCAATGAAGCGTTTGTTTTCTGTCCTGTGAAGAGGGGTGGGTAAAAATATCCCGTTTGATCAACATCAAAAGCTAAGCAGGTAAGCAGGTGACTTCAGAAAGATGTCTGATGGGCATTTTGAAGTCCTGAGAGGATGAATGATTAAAGTGAAAGAGAGAGCGCTTTTTAGCCCTCTGTGATACAAGCCCTCTCTGAATTTTTCATTTTCACCATCCTTTAAAACCAAATTCAAAGTTATAAAACTCTTCATTATCTTCTACAAACCCAATCTGTGAGTGAAAAATATGACCTTAAATGTATCATATATCACCAAAATAGTATATATTACCCACTAGACTATTTTGACTCATAAAATTAAAGATATGCCATAAAAAGGAATGAACCCGTACATCATGAAGGACACTGTCGCAACACACAGCATCATGAGGGGACGCACAGCCCAGAAGCAGCTCAAGAGCTTCAGTTCTGGGTTAATCTTCCAGCTGCAATCATCTCAAACTCTGCTTCAGAGCTGCTTTTGCTTCAGGACACAAATCTTACTTTGGTCAAAAAATGGCGAGCCAACCCGGTGGCAAAAATGTGTACTGTGCAAAAACAAAAGGTCCTTGAAATAAAACAATAAAATGGATTAATATTTACATGACAAGACAAGACAATATTAGTAATAAATATTATACAAAGCATAAATATTATAAATATATTTTAATAATAATCCAGAGACATTAAGAACAAAAGAAGAATTTTGTCTTATAAAAGTTTACAAGTCTGTTTATTTAACCGTTCTATAGACCTTACGCGTCAGAGAAACAAGTTTTTGTCTTTGAACTTCCGTTTTTGCGTAACTCTATCATCACTGTTGAAGAGTAATTAGCTGGTGAAGTGGATTTACTTATTGTAGAGTTAACGAAAGTTATCATGTGCACTGCAATGTTAGAAGCAGATGTTATCACAAATGTAAGTACACCAGGAAGATTTTAAAACGAACAGTTCATTCATAAAATCATACTACATTACCTTCATGCTGTGGAAACACAAACGGAAGACGGAAGACAGCGAGTGCAGGCATAAGGTCTATAACCGTGTAGTGTGCAGAATTATATTATTAGTTACATTTTGATTTTTGTATTTATTTTTTGCATGGTCTGATCAGAACAGAGCTGCGATTTGTTTTTGAGTCATGACCAAACTGTTGAGAACCACTGAATTATTCCTTTAATGCATGTAATCACAAGAACATCGTACTGAGGTGAAGCTTAGATCACAATTTTCGCAATTGTAATTGCAATTGTAAATACAAACAGCCATTCTATACGCAACTTATGCTGGTTTTCCTGCATCTGAAGAGCTCGGGGCCCAACAGCGGTACTGAGACATTACAATCCAAGAAAAACAAAACTAATACTAACTTAAAACCAATATTTTAAAGCTTATGACTCAAACATGATCAAATCAATAATGTATTCAAGTACTACTGTGCCCATGGAAGTTTTACAAGTACATGCTCTCTTCAGTTAATTCACTCGCGAAAGAATCCCCAAAAAACTCCTAATTCGACTTAAATCCACATTTCACTCAAAGTGAACTTTTATTTAGTTCAGGATGCCCTCAATTAGAAGGAGGTCACAGGAAATCTAAAATTAACCCCGTGTCAGAGAGGGGAGGGAACACAGATCAAGGACACACTTTTAAAATGAATGAAGGTGGGAATGAAGAACTATTCAACAATAAAAGATGTCTTTTAACACAAGTAACTGATCTCGAAGCCTATTTAGTATCTCTGAATGCCTCTACTCACATTAACAAAGCATGCCATGCATTTACAAACTGATTAACATTCTCTTAACAAGTCTTAAATTACATAAAATGATGGAAAATTCATTATTAAAGCAAGCAAGCTCAACAACAAAAAATGGCAACAACAAGTGGAAAGAATTTCACAGTAGGTCTCAAAGCTTTAATGTCTTTTCTATTTGCTCTGTATCTATGAAGTCTAATATTGCGTGAAACTGCATAAATTATAAAGACTTAAAATTTCTCTAAAAATTTGATTAAACCTCAATTTCCGCACCTTGATCCTAGAAGGTTTTTCTTACCGAAAACGCTTGGAGAAATCCCTGTCACGCCCCATCTCTCCTTCAAATTAAGATACGTCTCAAACAAAATGATGAGATGTTCTTGATCTTCGTGCAGCAGTCTTCATAAAGCTGGAATAACCATTCAGCGAGTAGAAGAGGATAATCGGAAAAGCCATTATCTCCAGTATCCAGATGAGGAGATGCTTATTAGTGCCAACTTGAAGAGCAATGACGTTGCATGGATGAAGAAGGAAACTTCAGGTCACGTCATCATCGAGTCAGCTTTGGCAAGGTCGCCCACATCTCCGTGCTGGGTTGCCTTGGGGAGTTTAACGTTAAAAAGGAGTCTACTTCCAGAACCGTAGACCAGATGCCTTCAACTGCAGACGAGAGACAAAGTTGCTGCAGCTTCAGAAGTGAAGAGAGAGAATAGAATGAAAGAGTGGAGCAGGAACATAGAGAGAGTGATAAAATAGAAAGCGTCCCACTGGAAATCTAAGGCAGGTCAGCATGACTTACTCAATCCGATCCATATAATTGTGCATGAGTTAGAAGATCCTCAAGTATCCAAGTTCAAGACACAAAGACAAAAGTAGAATTTGCACAGCCGACACCAACCAGATACAAAGCTGTTGTTTAATGCAAAACCTGAAGCCACAAAGAAACAATTCCCTCAAAATTCGAAGCAAGGTCCCACAATCTTCTTAGCTGCTTTGTACCTCAGCTGGAAACTCGCAACTTTAAAGCAAGAAAGTTGTTATGTGGATTTTGTGCAAACTTCTGGTGCGTCACGGACTTAAGAGAGGTTTATTATAAGAAGTAGGCTGCTTAAAAATAGGGAGGTTCCATGGGGAGAACTGGGCACATTTTTGCTGGGACGAAGCGCATGACACACGAGCTGGTCAATACTGGAGTGGACTGAAGGACTGTGAAAACGCAGTGGTTCATGTCAAATGCAAGTGATCTTGATGCAGCTAGAAAGGTCATGCTCTCACTGAGATGCATTCAGTCTACAACAGGGGTGCCCAAACTCGGTCCCGGAGGGCCGGTGTCCTGCAGAGTTTAGCTCCAACCCCAATTAAACACACCTGATCCAGCTAATCAAGCTCTTACTAGGCATACTAGAAACTTGAAGATAAGTGTGTTGAGGCAAGTTGGAGCTAAACTCTGCAGGACACCGGCCCTCCAGGACCGAGTTTGGGCACCCCTGGTCTACAATGTGTCTGCTATGGAAGCTTGTTTCTGCCATGGGATAATATAATAAAATACTTTTTACTTTCTCGCAATTCTAAGTTTATATCTCACAATTCTGGGAAAAAAAAAAGTCAGAATTCTGAGTTCTACACTCAGAATTGCAAGATAAAAACTTGCATTTCCTAGGAAAAAAAGTCAGAATTGCAGATGCTAACACAATTCTGAGAAAAAAAAGTTTGAATTGTGAGAGATAAACTCACAGTTGGGGAAAAAAGTCAGAATTGTGAGATAAAAAGTGGCAATACTTTCTTTTATTTTTTATTACTTGGCAACAAAAGTCAGAATTGTGAGATGTTAACTTGGAATTGTAAGAAAAGTCAGAATTCTGATTCGATATCTTACAATCATTACTTTTTTTTCCTCAGAATTGCGAGTTTATATCTCCCAATTCTGAATTTATATCTGACAATTGAGACTTTTTCTCCCAATTACGAATTGTGAGATATCAACTTGCAATTCTGAGGTTATATCTTGTAATTCCGAATTGCTAGAAAGGTCTGAATTGTAAGATAAAAATTCGCAATTACCTTTTTATTTTTAATCTGTGGCGAAAAAAAAAACTCACAGAAAAAAGTCAGAATTGCAAGACGTAAACTCAGAATTGCATGATAAAAAATATATATAAAAAGTCAGAATTTGAAAGTTTATATCTCTCAATTCCTGAATTGCGAGAAAAAAAAAAACTGTATTGCAAGATAAAAAGTCGCAATTACTTTTTACATTTTTTATCCTGTGGCAGAAACAGGCAACTATATTTTCGCTCAATTCAAAGTCAAATCTGATCAACATTCAAAAATAATACCATCATCAATAGTTTTCTGGGGCTTAAACCTCACATAAAGAATTCTGAAAACATGCAACAAACATCTCATAAAAAAGCAACTTGCCTCTGAACAATGGAAAATGACAGAAAAATCAAAGCTTTGTGCAAGTACAAAAAACATTACAAAAAAAGATTTCTTACTTGCTAAAGAAGGCATTCATGGTTCCCGATAATACAAGGAGATAGGCTATCAAGGGTTAATCAGAACAAGCTGATGAAAAGTGTCAATCTAGGTATCTGGAGCGTGCTGTTCTTCTTCATAATTCACTCCTCATGGCGGTAAGGGTGATTTAAAAGTGGTCCCATTTTCAGAGTTTCCAAGTATCTAACTTAAAAAAAAAAATAACATGCATATTTGATAAACACTTGATGAAACAATATTTTATCTAGTAAACCTCACAGGCATAATTCCTCACTGGCAGAGAAGGGGCGTTTTCTGTTCAAACTGCTCCGTCAGTGTAACTGAACACATTTCAGCTATGAGACGCATCAAATTCTCCTGACAAAGACCCTCATCAGCGAGTTATTACAGTGAGAGAGAACCGACACATGCAAACCTATGAGAGGGAGAGACTGCTTATTTAGTATATTTTCACAAAATATAATAATATTAAATCTAATAATAATAAATGAATGATAAGTAAAAATCTACAGTAACAATATTAAAATCTAATATTATATTTAAATCTGTAATCTAATTGTTAATGACTAAAAGGAATAATTAAATGCATCATATCATAGTTTTAATAAAAGTTATTGATGAAAAATATGCAAAGAATTTTTGTAGTTTAAGCTATAAGCATATTAAAACGAACAAAAATGACAAATATAGTTGTATTATAATAATAATAGTTTATTATAAGGTCCCATTCTCACTATTAACAAACCAATAACAACGACTTTTGCCTCAAACTCTTAATTTGCTGCTTATTATTAGTTAGTAAGGCAGTTGTTAAGTTTAGGTATTAGGTAGGATTTGGGATTTGGAATATGGTCATGCAGAATATGTGCTTTAAAAGTACTAATAAACAACCGATATGTTAATTATAGGCATGCTAATAAGCAACTAGTTAATAGTGAGAATTGGTCCCTATACTAAAGTGTTACCAGATTTTTTTTTAAAGAAGGATGTGAGGGAATAGTCAGCTCATTAAAGATGTAATGACATGGCAAATTTATGTTCATAAAGCTGCTCTTGCTATTTCACTATACAAACAAAATGTTGAAATGCTGAAACATTTTACTCCAGTTTAAAAGTTATTACAGTTTTGAACACTTTTCAAATAGGCTGGAGGAAAGCATGTATCAGATCAGGTCTTAAGACATATCTGAAATCAACAGATATGTCAAAGATACTAAACTGAGGCACAAAACTATGAGAGAGACAGGAATACGATACTTTCCAGGGCTTTCCAGGAAACAATGTTATCTCTCAACACAATTCTGATTCACAATATAACAGAAGCATCCAGAATCCTCATGTATCTCTACCTGCTCCAGATGGGCTTGAACCTCATTTTTATTAAAGGGGTGGTTGACCGTTTTTTTCTTTCTAGGCTTGATTGTGTTTATGGGGTGCAGTCTAACGTGCTAATGCTTCGTTTTAAAAATAACGCATTATTTTTTCACATAATTTACCTTTATTCCACACCACTCTGTCCCTTCTCCTATAAACGCACTGATCATTTCCTTCTTTTATGAAGCACCTCCCTCAGAAATAGGCGATGGGCACTGATTGGTTAGCTAGCCCAGTGTGTTGTGATTGGCTAAACCGCCTCTAGTGCGCGTCTAATCGTCCCGCCCCTCACCTCAGCGGCATGTGCTCCGGTTGTATTGTAAACAACGGCGTCGTTAATATCGCTTATCAGTTTGAGCCCGATTGAGAAGCAGAAGATATTATTGAAGAGGATCGTGCAGAACCTGTGCAAGCACGGCTCTTAATGGTATGTTTTTTTGTTTGTTGTTGTCTCGTGCTTTTAGATATGCTGTTATTTGTAAATGATACTGCTTATGTTAGCTTTTAATACACGGTTTTATCCTGAATAAAGCTTTAATACAGCAGAATACAAGATTGCGTTGTAGCATTTTTGTAAATGTTTGCCAGCAAGTATTGCTCGCTACCACGGCAGCCGCGTGCGCATCCATGTTTAACGCTTCTCATAGCTATGTGAAAAATAGTGTATAACTGGAACACAGTTCATTGATGGAGCCGTGAGGAGCTGATGATCTGAATGAGAGAGAGAGAGAGAGAGAGAGAGAGAGAGAGAGATGCAGAGCAGGGAGACGTGAGGAACAGGATTAAGAACGTTAGAAGACAGAATCGCGATTCATATATGAATAGATTTTTTCATGCACCCCTAGTTTTGACGGCATGGCAACAACTCTTCCTCTTCTCTAAAGCAGCGCAACATGGCCCCGCCCCCTTTGTTGCATGTTCCCAGGGGCGGGGTTTATGTAAATTTCAGGGTTTGTGATGTCACCAACCCGAGAAGTAACTCGTTGTAGTCCCTACGAGCCATTTTTGTAGGCATTAAACTGCCATAATTTTAAAAGGCGATATCTTTGTTTGCATTAAACTTTCAGCGCCGCAACTTTGCAGATATTGTTTATGCTCAAACAGCAACATTACACACTAACTAAAGTTAGAAAAGTGAAAGCACAATCAACCACCCCAACCATCTTAACAGGCTGTCCTAATTGTATTACTTGATGTTTATTAGTCCATGTTACTGTTCAAATTAAAATATAGGCTCCTTCTATGAATGTTGCTCAGAAATATTTTTACTGGGGTTATTATAAACAAAACAAAACAAAATTAATTTCAGCGTTTAAAATATAGGCTCATGCTAAAGCTTTTGTTTTCTGGAGTTAGAAACAAAATAAAATAAAATATACGTCAGGCTTGTCACCCATCCAAACACAATGATAAAACTTCAAATGTAATTGAAAGTTGTAATTTGTAATAAATAAATTAGTTAAAGGGTTAGCATCGATTTGCCACAGGAGGCCTTTGTTCACCCCCCGGAGCCGTGTGAGACACTTTTTTTTTTATGGATGGGCGCTTTTTATTTCACTTCTTTTGGACTGAAGCACTGCAACACCTGCTGACTGCAATGATAGAGCTTGGAATAGACAGGACAATTTTTAATCTAACTCCGACTGGATTCGTCTGAAAGAAGAAAGTCATAGACACCTAGGATGCCTCGGGGGTGAGTAAAACACAGCCTAATTTTCATTTTTGGGTGAACTAACCCTTTAATACATAAATAAATAAATTGGGAGGCGGGTCATATAACTGGATTCATGAAAGCTCATAGGTACCTGATGCTGTCAATCAGTTGCTGATGTTCCTCAGTGAGCAGTATTTCTGGAAGTGTAGACGCCAGACCTTCAACATCCCTCTCCTTTGCATACTGCTTCAGCAAATCAAAAAGCCTCTCTTTAACCTCAGGCTCCTCCCCTAAAATCTCCTCAACCTATAAAAATTCAGAACAGACCATTTTAACTTCACCAACTCTGGAGTTTGAAAATGCCAGTGAAAAATATATTCTATTGTGTGATGTTTAACCAGTCCAAACTAACTTTTTGAGGTTCGAGTAACAGTTTAACAATTTTTGTTAACACTTTAGTTTAGGGACCAATTCTCACTATTAATTAGTTGCTCATTAAAATGCATATTACTAGCATATTGGCTGTTTCTTAGTACTTATAAAGCACATATTAATGCCTTATACTGTATAACCATATTTTAGCTCCCTTAATCCTACCCCATACCTAAACTTAACAACTTACTGACTATTAATAAGCAGCAAATTAGGAAAAATGTATAGAGGCAAAAGTCATAGTTAATAGTTAGTGACTAGTGAGAATTGGTCTCCAAACTAAAGTGTGAGCCAGTTTTTCCATGCCCCTTGAAACTGACCTTCTTGTTGAACTCCAGAGCTTTATGTTTGCGGTCCTGCCTCACCATGTCTCCACTCTGATATGTCTCTTTCATGCTGCTGCTGGTGCGTTTCTGCCAGCGGTTCATCCGCAGCACACCCAGACGCAGCGTACGTCCCTGCGAGGCCTTGATCATGGCCGCCGCCGTCTCGTGGTGTTTCACTGGAATCCCATTCACCTCCATCACAAAATCACCTGCTCGCAGTCTACTCCGGCCGGCTGGAGAGTTGAGCGTGCAGTCCTCCACCAGCAGGGGACTGTCTCCCACTATAGTAAAGCCAAAACGACCATCTGGCCCCGGGGCAATGTCCATCTGTGGTGGTAAAGTGGATAAGGGTGAGTGACATTGGTTTGCACTACAGAAGCAAAGGAAAATTAGGAGAGATCTGAAGTCTCTTTTACAAAACAAAGGCACCTTATATATAATTGTATTATTTAAATTATTATTTTAGATATTTACACCACTGTTTAAAAGTGTATTTATCAAGAGGCATTTATCATGTTACAAAATATTTCTATTTCAAATAAGTGCTGTTCTTTCGAGCAATCTATTCATCAAAGAATCCTAAAAATAAAAAGCATATATGGATATATATGGATGGATATATATATATATATATATATATATATATATGTCCATAAAATGTTATTACTCCATACAAATATTTCTGTAAAAACAAGAAGCACAACCATTTTCAACACCGAAAATAATAATAAATCAGTATATTAGTGATTTCTGAAGGATCATGTGACACTGAAGACTGGAGTAATGATGCTGAAATTTCCGCTTTGCGTCACAGGAATAAATTATATTTTAAAACATATTCAAATAGAAAAATTACAGGAATAAATTTCTGTGCATTTATTATATGCATAATATATAATACTTTTTAATATCTATGCAAATATAACACAATTATATGAAGAAATAATTATATTTTAAATTGTTATATTTTTACAATATTACTGTTTATAATGTATTTGTGATAAAGTAAAGCAGAATAACAGACTTGTTTCGAAAGAAATTCTTACCTCACGCCTCAAACCTTCATTTTTTCTTTTTCTTTAGAAAAAAATTAATTAGATTAAAAATGAATGTGTTGCAATGCAAATACTTTTTATGGCAACTGTATTTATATATATAGAGAAAGAATATAGAGGTGATTTTGGACAATTGTTAAGAACTCCTTGTTAAAAATAGCTTTTTTATTTAGCAATCAACCAATTTCCCATATGAACTGCTTTTTTTCTCTTGAATTAGGTCAATTGAAATTGAATGTAAGTCTGTTTGGTTATTAACAGTAAAAATGGCATGTCAGTGAAGAAAAACTGGCCTGTTCAATTCTAGACACAACGCCGATGCTGGGCGGCACAGTCTTGAGGTTCTGAGCCAGAGCGATGAGGGCTTTAGAGCTGAGGGACGAGACGTTCTGCCCGTCGATCTCCAGAACCTGGTCGCCTGGCTGCAGTCCGGCCATGAAAGCGCTGCTGCCCTCCACCACAGAGAGGATGTAACTGGGTCCATCTCCCCCCAGCTTAAAGCCAAAGTCCTCTGGCCAACCCTGGTTATTTGCTGGAAGGCCCAGTTCTGGAAAAAGTTAATACAGGAGAGATAAGAGGCAAGGAGAAAAAGAGAGATTTGAGAATCAACTTTCATTAGCGTATTAGTATTTATAAAATAAAATTGATTTAAGTATGTACTTGTATGTATGCATTTATGAATGTTCACAACATAGTGAACCATAGAGTTCCATATATCTATATGGAAAATGAAAAAAATAAATATATGAAATAAATATTCACTCCAAAAGACATCTATCCTAGTTGATAAAATATAAAATTAATTTTGAAGTAAAATAAAATATTGGAAGAATGCCAAAATCCCGACCTTAATTTAAACCAGATCTTCACCTTTGCATTTATTAGCAAACAGTTACTGAGAACAGTTCAAGCATTACAGTTTCAGCACTTATAACCTACTGTAGTGCTGTAACCTGCTGTTGTAATTGAATTTGTGACCTAATAACAGATGGGAAAAAACGGTTAAGCAATTACTTTACGCACCAATATTCAGTGGGAAATCTCTCAGCACGTTAGGGTTCGGGTCTGTGGAATTGAGGAAACATATTAATTTGTTTATGTATATGTCTGCATTAAATTACCATATAATGTAAGGTAAAAATATATAAGCATCTCAACTGTCTAATAAAATATATGTTCTTTAATAAAAGGAGTAGAAAATATAAGACTATTTTTCTCAGTTCCCACCTCACAGAGCTCCATGTTCTGCTTTATGAACTTACAGAAATCTTTGGAGGCACTGCGGGATCCCGATCGGCTTTGACGAAGAGAGAAACGGCCCTTCTGGCTCTTCAGAAATCTTCTCATCATGGTTTCTGGGTCTTCTGTGTGGAAGTCAAGCTGTAAGAGGCCACCTCAGGTCAGCACCTCCTCAACAAGTCACTGCTCCATCATTACAAAAAGCAATCGATCCGGCAGGTTTAGCCTCCATCGAGGATCATATCAGTCCAGTGTAGATCAGGAGAGCGCTGTCAAGCTCTCTGCAGCCGTGGCTCTACATCTCAACTAAGTTGGTCCAGTTCAAACCCTCTTGCAGAGCGCTGAGCAGAAATCTGGGACAAGCTAGCTGGGTCTTTTAAGGATTCTTTTGCAAGAAAAAGGTACTGTGAAGCCCCATTTTTCTATAAATACCTCCCTTTCCCTCTCTCTCTCTCTCTGTGATGCTGGTGGATTGGGCCCTCTCTCAGGGCTGAGGAGTGACCCAGAAACTGCCTGTCAGAGCAGCAAAGGACGGCGCTCCGATTACAGATCCTCAGAGATGCTGTGGTACAGTTAGACGTAGTCTGGTACATTTAACTCCAATTCCCCTTCTAAGAATCTGATTCGCTATCATTCTTCCAACTGTTCCTTATTCAAACACAGTCTCAGAACACCAGGAATGGTTAACCTCCAACTCTGCAATTATAGGTATGATTTAATATGATATTAATAGCATTTGCAGCATGACGTCAAAAAGTAATGAGATCTGTGACGCTCAGGGCTGGCAGTCAGAAGGTTGCTGGTTTGACCTCTGCAAAGAAAGAGCAGCCCACTTGCGACCTTATGGTATATGGAAGCAAACAAAACACAAAGTACTTTGTTTACTTTCCTGTAAGTAAATATACTGCAAGTAACTTTGAATAAAAGGGCACATCTCCCAAAACATGTAAAAAAAACAAACACATTTTGGTCACAAAAGAAAACAACAACAAATTTAAATAAAAGAAAAAATATATCAATAAAACAAATTTAAAAAAGTAAAACAAAACTATTTTGAATACAAAAACTAAAAAAAACATATATAACATTTAAATAAAACAAATGTAAAAAAACCCAAAAAAGTAAAAACAAAGTACAAAGTAAACTAAAAAATTACATTTCAAACAAAAAATAAAATGCAAAATTAAACTAAATAAAACAAAACAATAAAAATAAAATAAAAATGTAACATTTTAATAAATTTTAAATACAAAATAAAAAGCAATTATATAAAATTTTAATAAACAAAACAAATAACACAAAACTAAAAATTAAAAGTAAAATGAAACTATTTAAACTACAAAACAAACAAAAAAATTTTAAAATAAATTAAGGTATTAAAATAATGAAAATTCGATTATTTTTTTTTTTTTTACAAGAAGAAATTGTGCTTAATTGTCAAAATAATTAAATAATGCTCCTCATTGTTAATACAAACAATTTTATTTGTATTTCTTTTGATTTTGGGGATATAAAGGGGTTATAGTGCTTTTTCTGGCTATAATAAAGAGTTAACAATGCAAAAACAAAACGGTGTCTTAAAAAAGGCATTGGATACTACAAGATGACCCTTGATAATCCTATTTAATATCACTCTGAAACTTGTCAAACCACAGGGTACAGTTTTTTAACGGATCATTTGCAAGTCAGGTCAGGGATTCAATTATAGCAGAAAATAAAATAAATATGTCATTATATATGGGTATATGTGATGGCCTGAAGGGGCAAAGCACTGATGAGCTGATGGGAGGGAGAACAGATAGTGAAGGTGACCAGAGCTTCATTATGCCCCCGATCTACCAAAATGAAGTGTCCCCCACCTCGATCCATCACTTCACACTGGATATAAGAAAAAAACATCAACCTCATGCTTGCCAACTCTCAAGCCGATATAAGCCATGCGGGCTTGTAGACTGAAACACACACTGCATCAATCACAAGCTCAATCTTTTGAACTGTTGATTTCAATCAAAAATGAATTCTACACATTAATATGATCACCACAGTGATCAAAAATGCTTATTAACCTCAATGGGCAAAAATATATCCGAACTCCTGTTAGGATCGTAAACAACGAAACAGCAGAATGGCATCAAAAATGTGCAGGTATTATGTCAGTAAGTTTTAACTGAAAGTTCATTGCAAGTCCTACTGAAAAAGCACATCTATATTTGTATATTTAGCATATACTAATCTGCTTTTAAACTCTCCAGAAAGTCTTGCTCCATAGATTTCCATTTGATTTTTTTGTTTTTACAAACTGAGGGACAAAATATTACGTTACAGATTCAGTCAATAACACTTATACCGTGCTTTTTGAGGCCAGAATATTCCTTAGATGACTGTATAAATTATGGATTACTAAGAATGCAAAAATGAGAACTAATCATTGAATGAAGAAATACAGAGGTACATAAAAATATATTTAATGTTTTATACTTTCGTTCCCTGCCAGGTGTTTTATGGGCCCTGTTATTGGTGGCAACATGTTATTATACATTCATGAGCAGATGATAGTCATATATGATTATATGCCATGCATCAGAGAGAAAATCTGATACGGCAGCATCACATTAACAGTTTTAACTGAAAGTTCATTGCAAGTCCTACTGAAAAAGCACATCTATATTTGTATATTTAGCATATACTAATCTGCTTTTAAACTCTCCAGAAAGTCTTGCTCCATAGATTTCCATTTGATTTTTTTGTTTTTACAAACTGAGGGACAAAATATTACGTTACAGATTCAGTCAATAACACTTATACCGTGCTTTTTGAGGCCAGAATATTCCTTAGATGACTGTATAAATTATGGATTACTAAGAATGCAAAAATGAGAACTAATCATTGAATGAAGAAATACAGAGGTACATAAAAATATATTTAATGTTTTATACTTTCGTTCCCTGCCAGGTGTTTTATGGGCCCTGTTATTGGTGGCAACATGCCATGTTACATATTCATGATGAAAGTCATATATGATTATATGCCATGCAACAGAGAGAAAAACTGATATAGAAAAAACATGGTTTTGCCATCTACTGAAAATGGCATCAGTTCTTTAGTATAACCTGCAGCTTGAAAACAATCCGTTTAAAACCCAAAACACAAACTTTTGAAAGTTTCCATAAGCAAAAGTTATGAATCCATCTTGCAGTGCAAAACATGTGGATTAAGGCCTCCCAGAGAACCGAAATGCTACACCACGGCTGTTCATGTAACAAACAAAACATATTAAATTAACAGAACCTGCATCTTAGACCACGACCACGGTCTGGATTTCCATTTCGTCGGGTGAAGCGATGAGGTACTGCTCCTCCTGCTCCATTGTCTCAACGTTCTCAGCTGTTACCATGGTAACTGTGGTGTGGGGCGTCTCCACGGCACCCTCTGTTGTCGTAGTGAGGATGGTGCCATCGCTTATGGCATTTGCGAGTGTCATTGCCACCTGCTCGGTCAAGCTCTCAGGTGTGGCGATGGTGATGGTGTCTCCACAGTCCGAGATGCCTGGGGTCTCGTCTGCGGCCATGTTACGCACGATGATCTGGTGGCCTCCGTGTGATTGGCTGACGATTTGCTGCACCACCTTTATGATGTGACTGTCCATCTGAGGTCAGACACATCGATCAATATGGTTACTCCATTTAGATGACAAACTGTCCTTTTTTAATCTTGCTAATATTTGCTTTAGGTTGACATTGATGTGAGGGAAATTTGAAAAATGACCTGCTGCTGATTGTCTTGAATTATTGCCACTTCCTCCCCTTGAGCTGCTTCCTCAGCTGGTGGCTGAAAAAAAAAAAACATAATCAAACACAAAATCTATATTTTAAACTAAATTATAGTCACTGTATTGCAACAACTATCTTTATCATATATATTTTTAAATCTTTAGTTTTGGCCATCCATATTTATTATAAAATATAATTAAATATACACTAGTGTTTGAAAGGTTGGGGTCAGAATGACTTAAAAAAAAGAAATGAATACTTTTATTTAGCGAGGATGCATTAAATTGATCAAAAGTGACATTAAAATTTACAAAATAAATCTTGTTCTTTTGAATTTTCAATTCAAAATCATGGTTTCCACAAAAATAATATGAAGCAGCACAACTGTTTTCAACATTGATAATAATAAAAATGTTTCTTTAGCAGCAAATATATTTGCTTTAGGTTGACATTGATGTGAGGGAAATTTGAAAAATGACCTGCTGCTGATTGTCTTGAATTATTGCCACTTCCTCCCCTTGAGCTGCTTCCTCAGCTGGTGGCTGAAAAAAAAAAAACATAATCAAACACAAAATCTATATTTTAAACTAAATTATAGTCACTGTATTGCAACAACTATCTTTATCATATATATTTTTAAATCTTTAGTTTTGGCCATCCATATTTATTATAAAATATAATTAAATATACACTAGTGTTTGAAAGGTTGGGGTCAGAATGACTTAAAAAAAAGAAATGAATACTTTTATTTAGCGAGGATGCATTAAATTGATCAAAAGTGACATTAAAATTTACAAAATAAATCTTGTTCTTTTGAATTTTCAATTCAAAATCATGGTTTCCACAAAAATAATATGAAGCAGCACAACTGTTTTCAACATTGATAATAATAAAAATGTTTCTTGAGCAGCAAATCAGCATATTAGAAAGATTTCTGAAGGATCATGTGACACTGAAGACTGGAGTAATGATGCTGAAAATACAGCTTTTCATCAAAGAAATGAATTACATTGAAACAAAAATGCAATAATATTTCACTGTATTTCTGAGCAAATAAATGCAGCTTTGGTGAGTATAAGAGACTTATTTCAAAAACATGACCCCAAACTTTTGAATGATAATGTAACAAGTGGTGGAAGATAGTGAAAATCAAATAATGTTGCAGACGTAATGATATAAAAAAATAAAAAAAATAAATGAAATTAATTAAAACAAAAAAGACATAAAACTGGTTAGATTTTTCGTCATTATTAATTACAACCTATTTAAATAATTGTATTGATCTTTTTTGTTGAATGTACATGTTATTCATATAATTTTCATATCATCATATCATATCTACACACATGATCAGCAACATATTAGTCACCTCAGCACATCAAGTCACATAACAAGCATACATAGCCCACGTGCGGTTTACCCCTATGATGTATTCCTGAGTGTCGGCCACCACTGAGGAGAACTCCACCAGCACAGCATGAGGGTCGTCTGATACGATCTCAGCCGACACCTCCTGCTCCTCAGAGTCCTTCTGCTGCACAGCAAAACAGCCTCCTGACCACACACACACATATACAGTCACTGTAAGACTTCATGATGTCTAAAAATAGCTTAAATGAGTCTCTCGAGTGTTCTCATGTTTTAGAGAGGAATTCCAGAATTATATATATATATATATATATATATTAGTGCTGGGCGGTATACCGGTTCATACCGAATACCGGTGTTTATTTTTGTTATGATATGAATTTTTAAAATACCGCAATACCGGTGTATGTTGCTTAAACAA
>NW_015540958.1:263349-266591 GCF_001515605.1 Sinocyclocheilus anshuiensis
ATTTTCAGGTTCAAAAACACAGTAAAAAGAGTAATAGTGTAATATTGTAAACTATTTCTTTAAGTTTTCTATTTGAATATATTTTAAAATGTAATGTATTCCTGTGACGCAAAGCTGAATTTTCAGCATCATTACTCCATTCTTCAGTGTCACATGATCCTTCAGACTATAAGTTGCTTTCGATAAAAGCGTCTTCTAAATAAATGCAAAAAATGCATGAATGTAAATTTTCGTTACTTGAAAGAAAATATTTTAAAAGCTTAAACTTATTTTATTTCAGCTAGTTGCCAAGGCACTGTTTCTCATTTTCGTTTAGCTTAAGTTGAAGCACTATAATACAACTAAAGTTATAGTTATAAAGTCATAACTACAACTAAATTATAATAAATACTATATAGACATTTTTAAAATTAAAGCAAAAGCAGAAAATATACAAATGAAATCTAATTCAAAATAGTAACAAAAACTATGAAACTATATGAACCATACTGAAATAACAGTACATTTACAGTCCATTTTGTTTTGTTTTGAACCATAATAGACACATTTCAAGAGATGCTTAAAAATTAGTTCAATTCAATACAAAATAGCAATACAAAACACTTTCTGATATTCATATTCTTGATTATAAACAAAACAGTTTTTTAACATACAAAATGTTCATATGTTAGTAATAAATGTTTCTTGAGCATCAAATCAGCATATTAGAATTTCTGATCATGTGACACTGAAGACTGGAGTAATGATGCTGAAAATTCAGCTTTGAATCAAATGAATAAATATTATTTTAAAATATATTGAAATTGAAAACCGGTATTTTAAATTGTAATAATATTTCACAACATTACTGTTTTTACTGTATTTTTTATCAAATAAATTCAGCTTTGGTGAGCATAGATTTTCATCATTATTAATTACAATCCATTTTAATAATTTTATTAATAATAAAATTAATAATTATTTAATCATTTCAGATATCCACATTCTGTATATGGATATCATAAATAAATAAATAAAAACATTTAGGATATCCATATAGCGAATCTGTTCTTTAGAAAGTTTTGCAGCTTATAATTAGGACTTTTAATATGCCAGAAAACACATTATAAGTCCTACTAATGTTTACTAGTTGTTTTCTAACATTCACTTCAGTTTTAATCATTTGAATTATTAATTAATACATCATTTTAGTGAATCATGTTTATGAACCTTTAGCTCGCAGGTGACGGTTGAGCGTGCCATGCTCAGCAAAGCCCCGGCCGCAGTTTGAGCACTTAAAGGGCTTTTCTCCCGTGTGATGTCGGATGTGCCGCACCAAAGCGCTCTTTTCCCGGAAGCCACGGGAGCAGTGCGGACACACGTATGGCTTTTCCTCGCCATGAGTGCGGTGGTGGACCTGCAGAGCATTCTGGAACACAACAGACATGTGATGGCTTAAAGATGACAATGTAAAACCTAAGGACTGTGTTTGCATATTGTTTTTGCATGTTGACCTCACCTTGGTCTTGTAGCTCTTGTCACAGAAGCTGCAGTGGTACGGCCTCTCGTCTGAATGCGCTCTCATGTGTTCCCGCACGTGTCCGATGGCTTTAAACTGTTTGCCGCACTCTCCGCATTTGTAGCGCCGCTCGCTGACGTGCATCTCCATGTGTTTCTTCAGCACGTAGCCCGTCAGGAACTCCTTCTGACATGTTAGGCACTTAAACGGCTTGTAACCTGAGGAAGGAAAAAAAACATTCAGAGACTCAGCTATTACACAAATATTATAGATTGGTAATGAATAAACTGCTTTGAATGGGACGTACCAACATGCCCTTTGACATGGAGCCTCAGGTAGGTCAATGTCTTGAACATGCGCTCACAGTGAGGACATTGGTATAATTTTGACTCGACAGGTTCGTCTTCCTTCACAGACGAATCCTACAATGGATAAAAAAACAGTTTGAAGTCTCATCTGTGTTGTTTTATTGAAATAAAACATGCCGTCACAATCTAAGAAACTCACTTGCGTTTCCTCGGCCACGGTCTCCACACATTCCTCCGTCACCTGGATCTCAGTGAGTCTGGCGTCAGTCTCAGGAGCCTGCAGGACTGCTTTAGGTGACCGGGCCTCTGCCTGCTCGGCCGCCTCGGTGGCTTCGGTCTCCAGCGCGATGCCAGAGTTTATGATGGCCTGGCAGATTAGATTGTCGGCTTCAACCACAGTCACAGTTTGAGGCTGAGACACGACCTGTGTTAGATGTTGTCAGTAATAACATTAGTAATGATTTGGTCAGCCTTAACTAACAATGAACAACAATTTTTACAGCATTTATCTAGATAAATGCTAATTTATACTCAGTGTTGGGAAGGTTACTTTGGAAATGTAATAGGTTACAGATTACAAGTTACCCAATTCAAAATGTAACAGACAGTGTAACTATTTCAATTACTTTATTAAAGTAATGTAACTGATTACATTTGATTACATTTCTACATTTCTAATGTTTTCAACTATTACTCATTTTGAATCATTTAAAGCAGGAAGGGTTTACCTTACAGTAGTGCTCAACACTGATTACTGTCAGACTTTCCAAATCCTTCATCACTTGAATTATTATAATAATTGAATTTTAAAGCACTAATCAGACTTTAGCATCTCTTTTTACTTTAAGATCGTTCTGAGCTTAAATACAGATTTAAAAGCATAACCAGATATAGTTTAATAGCTATGATACTGTTTTTAAAATCAAATCTTTGCATAGCTATGACAGGAAACACTGGCTTATACATAAACCCAAATAGAAATTAAAACGGTTATCAAATAGTCCAATTCTGTGTACTAAACTCCTAAAACATTGGTGTCTCATATTTTAGAGCAGTCAATGCAATTTGGGAAAGAAATCAAAGGCCTCCTGTAACGAATCGATGCGTTTTTGTAAGAAAAATAACCATATTTAAAACGTAATAATCACTTTATTGTAGCTTGCGCCAACAGTTGTACACGGAAGCCGATCCGGGCAGATGACGTATGAGTTCAGCGCTGCACATGCACCGGTGTGTCTCGTGAAAACCAACGTTTGTTAACAGGAGCAAAGGAAGCATATTCTAATTCATGACCTTTGTTTTGATCTCTCCCCTGTGCTTAAGCATTCATCACTTCTGAGCGGCACATGCGCAAAGCCGACCTCCATATGTCATCCACCCAGAGCTGCTTCCGTGTACAACAGTGAGCGCAAGCTAGATTAAATTGATTATTACGT
>NW_015540958.1:267598-276403 GCF_001515605.1 Sinocyclocheilus anshuiensis
AGCCGTGTGAGACACTTTTTTTATGGATGGGCGCTTTTTATTTCGCTTCTTTTGGACTGAAGCACTGCAACACCCGCTGAGTGCCATTAAACAGCTTGAAAGATCAAAGAAAGTTTTATATAACTCCGACTGGATTCGTCTGAAAGAAGGACTGATGCCATTTTTAATATAACTCCCGACTGGATTCGTCCGAGAGAAGAAAGTCATATACACCTAGGATGCATTGAGGGTGAGTAATTTATGGGATAATTTTCATTTTGGGGTGAACTAACCCTTTAACATTTTCATAAGTAACTGTAATTTAATTACACATTTTTCTCAGTAACTGTAACAGATTACAGTTACATTTATTTTGTTTTTTATTTAATTAATTAATTCATTAATTTAATTTATTAATTTATTTGTTTTTATTTTTATTTATTTATTTGAACTAGTTACTCCCCAACACTGTTTAAAAATATACTTTTGTTCTTTGTTGAATTATATTTTCTCATAATAGTTCATGGATATCTAATAGATTCGTTTACAACCAAGGCACAATTCGACACAGGATTTTCAGAAAGAATGAAACTAAAAGATAATGCTGTGCCGACTATATTGGATCTGATGTCGCACCACACAAGTGTGAGTAACTGTTTTTATTACGTGCTCACTATAGCTTTGTCTGTTATTACCGATCGCTTGATATGTACCGAGTATTTATGCATTTTTAACCTAAATCACAGCAGCGCCATCTGTGAGGGAAGAAGCTGTCAAACATACACAACTATTAGCCAATCATAGCAGCGGGTGTTTTGATAACATTATAAGTGGACCTAAGAGAACAGTACAAAGTGAAAAACAAAGGAAGTTAATGAGCCCTTTAAATATTATTTAAAAAAATAATAATAAAAATGAATTATATAATCTTATCAATGTTGGGAAGGCAAAAAGAAATATAAACTTTTTGGTCCTACTGTTGAGACTTGCTTAAATGTGTTAAAAAAAAAAAAAAGTTAGTTTTTTTGCAGCTCCCAAAAATACAATTGAACTGTTCATGTTTTTTTGAATCAGTGAAATTCAACATGCTTTTCTGCGCCAAAAATATTTGTAATCAACGTGCTAGTTTTGTTAGTCTCATACCTGTTGCACTTGTCCTACCACCTCGATCTGGATGATTTCCTGACCAGCTTCCACAACCCTCACCACAGGAATGTGCTCCTTCTCAGGTTCAGGAGGTGCTGGCTCAACTTCTAGAATGATAACAGCAATACAATCAGAAAACAAACCAGCTAAAAAAAAAATGTCAGCATGAAATGAACATTCACCATCAATTTCTGAATGCACGTTATAGATCTTATCTATTCATGCATTTTTTGACCTTGCAATACTAAATAATAGGTGGTCATAACTGATCTTCCCATGAAAACAACAGACTTCGGTCTGGTGACACATGCAAGACTTTATCAATCATTTAGTCCGCTTAAACCCTGCAAAGTCACGGTCATCCGCCCACATCTCAACATCCAATCAAACAAAATGATGCACGGAACCCCCGTTTTCTTTTTCAATCATCCATTACACTCTTAAAAGAAGAGATCCATTGCTACTTCCCTTTCTTGAGACTTTAAGCTTGTAGCAATTGTTAAACGACACCCTCCTATCACTGAAAAGCCAGGGTCATTATGAAAATACCTTTCCGAATTCCATCCTTGCAGACAAGTATCTCTTTACACTGACTGTAGTGAATCTTCTCAGTGCAAGGCGTAAGAGACTTCAGATGTCTGGTTAGAGCTCCGGACTCTCTGAACGCCAGGCCACACTGATTGCAGCGGTATGGACGCTCATCTGCCAAAGGAAATGATGTCAAAATACTGGGAAAGACTTGCATAAAAACTTACACAGACACTAAATAACTTTCACAACTCAGTAGAGTCCAATACAAGGACACTAAGTTTTACCTGTGTGCCGACGATTGTGTCGGATCAATGAACCCTTGGTCCTAAAAGCAGTCTGGCATATTTCACACTTAAAGTCCTTCTGATCGGTGTGCGTGAACATGTGGGCTCTCAGAATATTTGTCTATAAATGAATCAAATTTAGAACTGGGGTGAGTTTTCCTTGCATATTCGCTAGGGATGTAACGATTAACCGCGAGCCGGTTGAAAATCGATTAAAATATGTGACGATTCAAATCGGTTGAGATACCGTGAATCGAATCGTGAGTTGAGTGAATCGTTACATCCCTAATATTCGCAAATAGGGTAAAATGCATACAAATGATCTAATATTGTACCGTTTTAAAGGTCTTCTCACATATGTCGCAGATGTATCGTCCCTCTGCGTTTAACGTCCAAACGCCTTTTGCAGAACTGGAACTGTCATCCTCGCTTGCAGAGCGGCTTCTCTTTTTTCCTCCAGCTGCTGCTTTTTCACTCTTGTCTAAAGAACAAAGCGACTTCATTTAGCACCCAAACAAAGACAGATGGATTGGTAAATTATGTTCTTTTCAGACCCAAATCATCCCATTGTACAGTTCGTATATAACGATAGTGATCAGATGTCTTGTTTGGCCCTGGTCCAGTTCCATTAAAATCGGGACATCTAGTCCCTCAATACAATGAAAGTGATATTATATTGACTTTACTAAATAAAAAGTGCAGTACCTGCATTCGACGTGCCAGCTTCATCAGATGAACTATCATTTTCATTCAATTTCACCTCAGTGGAAGCACCTTCATTTGGGACAACATTTGTCTGAGGGAGGAGGCAGAAAGATGAGCACTGATGTATCCTTAGCTTATATTTTGCACAGCTTCTTGGGTCTATGATGCAGATACACTACTGTTCAAAAGTTTGGGGTCTGTAAGATTTTTATAATTTTGAAAGAAGTCTCATGCTCAGCAAGGCTGCAATTATTTGATAAAAAATAAAAATAAAAACAGTAATATTGTGAAATATTATTACTATTTAAAATAGCTATTTTCTATCATAATATATTTTAAAACGTAATTAATTTTTGTGCTTCAGAAATAATTCTAATATGCTGATTTGCTGCTCAAGAAATATTTATTATTATCAGAAATGCATTTTGTTTAAAATTTTTGTGGAAACCATGATACGTTTTTTTAGGATTCTTTGACGAGTAATAAATATGCACAGTCAATCACTCTGGATATAAAATGATGCGATAAAAAGAGGAATGATATAATACCACACAAACCTGATGGTCTTGCTGAGGATGCCTGCAGCTCCTGCTGAGTTTATGTTGGATGAAAGCATCCAGAGCGGAGAACTCCTCCAGACATCTCCCACATTTATGAATATCCTCATCTGAGAGGGAACACAAAAATATTGATCTCCCTTCAGTTTGACAGATCATGCATACTGCAAAAGCATCTGCATAACGCGAAACAAAATGAAATAAACAAATATGTATCAATCTAAAATAATCTAATTTTCCCACAGTTGTGGCATCAATTTTGCATCCAATATTTTAAAATAAAAAATAAATGCATAAAATATAAATGTTAACATGTTAAAATGTTAAATATTATTATTTAATAAATTATAATAGTGTATAAATTAACGTTATAACACAACTACTATTATAGATTAATGAAATATTATAAATATACTATTTGTATTCATATTTTGGATTAGTTTTTCGTTTTATATTTTCTGTTTCCATTATGACTTTTTCTATTACTATAAATTATATTTATTAATAATGATTATTTATTTCATTTATTACTCAATATTTAAAATGCCTTTTACAAAGACAAAGCAATTATTCATAAATATTTAAAATGTCATTTCGATCACAGTATGCTATTAAACAAAATATGTAATTTGAGGTGCAAACGACTTTGATGTGGACATTGTGTTTCCAGAGAGTTGATTTTCTTTTACATATAACGTTACATAAAAGTAGCGTCTGCTAAATGACTAAATGTAAATGTAAAAGTAAAATTCACAGGGCCAAAAAGTGTCCAAACGTGAATAAACACTTAAATCCTGCTGCCGTGCGGTTTTAACATCAGACAGTCTTGGTGTTGTGAGATACAGATCGATGCTAAGCAGCATTAGCAGCAGCCTAAACATGTTTGTCAAAAACAACACTGCGGCTAATGGAGACTCTGCTAGCGTGACTGAACGAGCCAAAGTCAGGCCCACACATTTAATCGTGTCCCAGCGCACTGTTTCTACCTTCGTCTCCGAGTGTGGTTTGGATGGTGATGATGTTGCTATGCTCCGTTTGGTCGGTAACTGTTGCTGCCGTATTATAATTTTCTTCAGTCATGTCGTTCCAGACCTCCGTCTCTGTCGCAACGCTTCAACATGGCGGATTTACGACCTCGTAGTCATAACAACTAAAGGGCGGCGAGGTGAGGGAGAACGAGCACGTCCTAATAGATTCAAATTAAAGGCGCGCTCATCTTCTCCAGTCAAATCGGTTCTTTCGAACGGTTCGTTTCAAAGAGTCGGTTCAGCGATTGGCATCCATAATCTAAAAACACTGCTATTTATAACCAGTGTTGGGGAAAGTTACTTTTAAAAGTAATGCATTACAATATTGCGTTACTCCATAAAAAAGTAATGAATTACGTTACTTAGTTACTTTATATGGAAAGTAATGTGTTACGTTACTTTCGCGTTACTTTTTACATCTGGACAGGGCTTGCTTGTTTGTTTTTAAAATAAAAAAGTTATATTTTTGGCAAATATAAAAGCCTTTTCACACCAAAAGTGAAATGAATAAGCCTCAGGCTGAAGGGAAAGTAAATTTACGTCCGTTCAGTAGAATGCAGAAGAAGACATTTCAACACACTTCAGCAATAAAAAAAGACTAGATGTTCGTCTAGAGTCATTTTTGCTTGTTAACATGGTTGAACTGGATCATCGAAGGTCAGAAGCAAAGACATTGGTTAATAGAATGGGATTAAATACATAAAGCATATTTGTGTTGTTTAACATTTAATTATTGCAGGTTTGCATCATATTCTGAGTTGCATTATTTTTATTCATTTTGAGGAATACTGAATCTGTGTTTTGTTTTTTGTGAGTGAGATGAATTAATGCATATTCATATTTATTTTAGAACTACAGTAACATCTTCTGATTTCTCTCAACATGGGGACAGGAGAGCTGTCAATCAATAAATTGGAAAAAAAAAAGTAACTTGCGTTACTTATTTGAAAAAGTAACTCAGATATTCTCTTGTAAATTAAAAAGTAATGCGTTACTTTACTAGTTACTTGAAAAAAGTAATCTGATTACGTAACTCACGTTACTTGTAATGCGTTACCCCCTACACTGTTTATAACGCATATTATTTTATTCTATTTTTATGTTTTAAAGGTAATTTCACGCGTTCCAGAATTAGTTTGAAAGTGAAAAAAGTGAAAGTGACGTGACATGTGGCCAAGTATGGTGACCCATACTAGGAATTAGTGCTCTGCATTTATCCCATCCTAAGTGCACACACACAGCAGTGAACACACACACACTGTGAGCACACACCCGGAGCAGTGGGCAGCCATTTATGCTGCGGCGCCCGGGGAGCAGGAGGTTCGGTGCCTTGCTCAAGGGCACCTCAGTCGTGGTATTGAAGGTGGAGAGAGTGCTGTACATTCACTCCCCCCACCTACAATCCCTGCCGGTACGAGACTCGAACCCGCAACCTTTGGGTTACGAGTCCGACTCTCTAACCATTAGGCCACGACTTCCCGTGTAGTTATCTTTTTTAAACCGATGAGGGAGCTTAACAGTTACAACAGTAAACGTACTAGAAATATTTACGACTTGATTATAGTTTTATCAAGCACAAATGAAACCGAGATAGTTTTAATAAAAATGAGTAGTTTGTAAATCTTGCAACGACCGAAAACACATCGGACTAGTTTTGTGAACTGGTTGAACTAATCAGAAGATCTGATTTTAAAAGAATGATTCGCTCACGATTCGGACTTCGCTACATCAATTGATTTGATTAACACAACAGTAAACTAAATATTCTAATATTTAAATGTATTAAAGACTGTAACTTAATGTCACACCACTGTGTCATATACTTGATAGAGAAAAAACTTGTATAACTGTGATGATAAGCTGTGGAATGTAACACTGAAAGCATAGAAACCGTCAAAGATTTTGCAGTAATAAACAGTGAAAACAGTACAAAATACATTCCCCAATTTTTTTAATTTTATGTTGTAAACACACACACAAAGAAATGAAATCCAGCAAATTATGTTGCGTTATTGGCATTGTGATAAGGCTGTAAATGTAACATAAGCTCCATAACCAGCAGGTTTCCAGTTTTAATGTTTTCTGAGGTAAATGCTTCTACAGCTAATTTAGAACTATATGTGTAATAGTGATGAAACACTAAAGATACTTTATTCGAGGCTCTCAATTGTAACATGATTCCACATTCTGCAATTGTACAATATTCCTGCTCCTCAAACTGCACAAAATGTACAAAATACATTTTGCATGTCAAAGACATGAAGTTTGGTCACGTTCCATCCCTAGATATTTACATTGAAAAAAAAAAACATTAGCTGTACCAGTGTAACTGCAAAGGCAAATAATTTTCATAATTTTGAGTCAACTCAAATACAGATGAAATAAATGCATTGATGCGTAGTGTAGTGAGTCCACTTCTTCAAGAAGTGCATACCCAGTGTAATGAGAGAACTTTTATGCAACTTTTCATAATATTGTCATCACTTCCAGCAAAGCCTTCAGGAAACAAGCAAGATCCCTGAGGTGGAAACACAGCAGGAAGTTTGAATGCCACATTTTGGAATGTCTTTCCTGTTGGTCCGCTTGTCTGTTTCACCTCTTTTTTAAAGGATCAACCTTTGGCTGTCCATTGAGTTTAATGATTCGTTCTACATCAACCACCATTCCATGAAGTCTTTCTATGTGTTCGTTGACGTTCTCCTCCAACCACTCCTCTAAAGTGTCTGGGTAGAAGATTGCCTCCATATTTTGCCGGAAAGTCAGTAAAAAGGAATCCCATTCATCCATCAATCTGACGAGAGGGAAAAAAGCTAAATATTTAGGTTTATAATAATCACCTACACCTGCAAACATTCAATGTCTGCACCAGTGTTATTTAAGCATCATTAATAAACTATTATAATTTGTATTTATAATTTATCATTTCTGTTCTCATGATAATTTCAGTTAAAGTTTAAGGGAATTTGTTGTGTGTTTTTGTAATTTTTATTAGTTTTTTAAATATGTCTACACAAGTTTTAATTTTTTTCAGCACTTAACTTGAAGTAGTACGTAAACTTCAGCTAACATTTTATTTCAAGTAACAAAATAGTTCTAGTTATCAATCATTTTTGAACATTTCCATGACTTTTTCAAGACTTCTCGAGTCCATTTTTTTGTCAATTCTGATACAGACTAATACATGAATGAATCTTTTAGACATTATTTATGAACCATTTCTGACAAATTCATTGAAAAGAACCATTTCAAAACAATTTACTATGGCTCACTATGACTGTGGGAACCCTGTATCCATATAATAACCAATATGTTTAATGAGAAATATAAAAACGATATTTTTGCTAATAAATGCGTCAAATGATATGCGAGTGTTAAAAAAGCTTACTTTTTCAGTTCATCTTTGAAAAATGCAAGATTTCGAGGGTTTGCAAAGCTGCGTTTGCGATGATATGGACTGAATGATCCCTTGACATGGCTGCAAAACACAAGGCGAACAAAATGTTAGCACAAGCAACAAAATATTCAAGACAAAGAATTGAATGCTTATGCTCTGTGTGAATGTCATTTGAGCTCGTGTTTATATGAAAGGTCACTCGGAAACAGAATCACTCACTAGCTTTGCATGATCTTTTTAACTGAACTCTCCAGGTTGTCGTTGATCTTCTTCACCATTTCATAAACATCTGAGCCAGGAAAGGATGCACCCTTACTGCAGAACAGTCAAGAGAGCATCCATTACATACATCACAATCTATTCAAATAGATCTATATAAACAACTTCATACCACTCATTTTTGCTCAGCTCAATCTGACACTCAAGGAGGCGCTGCACCTCCTTCTGTGCCTCAGTATCAAATGAACCTAATGCAAACAAAACACTTTGTAGTACATCACATATCATGTTATTCTACTCATTTATAAAACAGCATGTTACATTCTCAATCCCTCCAGGAATAAAACACTCACCGTATTTCAGCGTCTGAAGACAGACAGCCAGAGAAGGGATGGCCACAGGGAGAAGCTCACACAGCACAGTGTGATGCTCATACCTTCAACGCACATAGGTTTTCATTAACATTAATTGTTACTTGAGAAATAAAAGTGTATAATGTATATATCCTAGTAATGCTCTAGGTTTGGAAGTTCCTTTACAGTTTGTATAATGGCATTGCATGTTTGATGGCACACAATATTTGAAGGAACAGTTCTGTAAAACTGCAGGCTTACCTCTGCCAGCCAGTCAGAGCAATGCCTTGGAATCTCACAGACTTGTACTGCGGCATGGATGTAATGACTTTCTGCCACTGTAGGTGGTTTTTTAAATGGTGATTGATTGGGGTCCATTTCTGGTCAATTCCAGAGGCTCCTTTGAAAGCGCTAGCAAACCACACACCCTTAAATCCAGCCTGCTCATACTTAGAGATATAGTTACCTACAAACAAAATGTAAATACAAAGTTTTTACATTATTACTAGTGCTGTCAAACGATTAAACGCAATTAATCGCATCCAAAATAAAAGTTTTTGTTTACATAATATATGTGTGTACTGTGTATATTTATTATGTATATATAAA
>NW_015540958.1:279939-282928 GCF_001515605.1 Sinocyclocheilus anshuiensis
TTTGCGATACCTTAATTCTTTGATTAATAAAGTTCAAAGGAACATCATTTACCAATATTTTTTAAAATTGTAAATGTCTTTACTGTTAATTTTTTTCCCTGTCACATTAATTTAATGCATCCCTGCTGAATAAAAGTCTATTTTATTTCTAATTTATTTAATATTAAAAAAACTAAAATATATATATATATTAAAAAAAACATAAAAACTCCAAACCTTTGAACCATAGTGTACATGTATAATCAGTCATATTGCCTACGAGTATACTGACAAGTAATGATATGTGTTACATTAAAAAAAATACCATTTTTAAAAGTCAAACATTTAAAAAACATTTATTTCAAATCGTTTCAGAGATTCATTTTGAATATCTCCATAAAAGATTACAAAGAGAAACCTATTTCCTAGGAATAACTTGCACAGCTGATAAAGCTAATAAATAGGGTCAGTATTTTCATACGAGAACCAGAACAGGGTCTTACCGATCTCTTTCACATCCATGTTTGGGATGTACTTCCATATCATGGGCGATGCAAGGTCCTGCAAACCCGATCCTAAAATGTAAACACCCACATCAGGACCAAAAAGCACTACTGTGTTATTGCCATTGTATTTCTGAATGCTTGAAAGGTGCATCAAGCAACATTTTCCATTGTAAAAGTCTTTGTCCTGCCATGTCAAGTTACCTCTCACTGTATCTTAGTAACCCCCCCATTTTCATACTTTCATACTTCACAAGGTCACAAATACACCTGTGAATAGGATATCTCTAATTTGTTGTTTTTACAGGATGTTTCATCCACACCATTAGATGTCACTGTTAAGTCTAAAAATTACAGCGCAACGCATCATAATATGCAAATACTGTACATTACAGTAAAAGTGAGTTTTACTGTTAATCTGGCAAACATAAATTTACTGGCTTGCAGACGCTCTTAATATACCTTTGATTGTGTCGGAGTTAAGTTTACGAAACATGTCGTCCCACAAGATCAGCTTGATTCCTCGTTTCAGTTTGGTCATAAATCTCCCAACTGCGGTCACATGATTGAGGAACAGCTTTCCAATGTCTCCATTGTTGGTTTCCAACCAGCGCTTCGAATCTTCACTTTCGCCCAGGCCACGTACCTAAACGTATTTCATCCACATGAGCTTACATTTGAAAGGAATAGGTCACTCAAAAACGAAAACCAACTAACTCATTGTGTCTTTGCCATTTTCTTTTTTTTCCATGAAATACAACTATTTTCAATGATCTGTAGAGAATAAAGATCCACCGACCTCATCAGCACCAATGTGGAACCACTTTGCTTCTGGGTGCTTCTTCATAACCTGTGTTAACATGTCTTGAACAAGATCCATGCTTCCTTGGGCCTGAGGGTTCAGGCTATTGGGAAACGTTTCCACTTCTCTCAATTTGAAGTACTTCTCGTGTTTTAAGACAAACTGTGAAATGTGAACAGAAAGACTGGTACATAGCGTACAGTATGCTAATAAAGTAAAACCACAGCATTTTAATTATTTTTGCCTCCACATCAACATAACCACCGTGACTGGTTGCTCCTTCTACTGCTTTACTGAAGTATGTAGTGAGCACTTGTTTGAGATATCTACAGTTTTTGTGAGAGTTAGCTTCTTCTGTACTTGCCTCCAAGTGTCCGAACACCTGCACCAGAGGAATCAGTTCAAGCTTGTGCCGTTTGGCCAGAGACTTCATTTCCTCTATATCTTCCGGACTTTCCCAGGAACAATAAAGATAAGCAAGTTAAAACTTTGTATAAAGAGAAATCAGCTTATGATCTCTGAATATAATACAGCAATTAGGGCTGCACGATAAATCGAAATGGAATCGAGATCGCGATTCGACAGAAGCTGCGATTGTCATGCGTATCTTTCAGTGAAGCACGGTTCTGTGATCAGCAGTAAATCTCCATCCAAAGGCCAGAGGACGCTCTTGCGCTGAAACTCCAAATACGCCTCGCAGAAGAAACCCAGAAAATGCCTATCGCTGCAGCTTACTATCAAAATGCGAATGACAATCGCATTCGATTAATCATGCAGCCCTAACAGCAATAGTTCACCTAAATGTCAATCTGTTCCTCATGTAAGTTACTGTAATTGGCTTCAGTGGACTGCTTTTAATTGACTATTTCTATGGTATTTATATTATGTTTTTTTTTTTTTTTTCTCTTTGAAGCTTGACATATGTGCTAATGTTCTTCAGTAATTAAAATAAACCTGAAATAAAATAAAATGTAAATATTATATGAAAACTCTAAACTTAAAAAAAAAAAACTTGCATGAAAATTGGAAATGTTGCCTCAGCAACATTTAGTTGAAGTACTAAAATTACTAAAACTGAAACAAAAAACAAGTTAAAGGGGTCATATGATGCGATTTCAAGTTTTCCTTTCTCTTTGGAGTGTTACAAGCTGATTGTGCATCGATAAGATCCCTGAAGTTGCAAAGACTAAAGTCTCAAAACCAAAGAGATATTCTTTATCAAAGTTAAGACTCTGCCACGCCCCCCTAAAACGGCTCGTTCTAACACGCCCCCACATATCTACCTCACTATGTGGCAATATTAGCATAATGCCGCCCAAATGTGCACGCAAAGAAAGAAGGCGTGGTTTCAGTAACCGCAGTTAGTGTTGAAGCAGCCATGTCAGGGAGACGCTGTGTGTTTCTAGGCGAAAGCAAAAGCACTTTATTTGGCCTTCCGAAAGTAGATGCATTTAGGAATCTTTAAGATTACTTACAACAGAACAGCAATGCATTTTATGGACGACCGTTTCATGAACCTAGGAGAGGAGGTAATTCTGACTTTGCTATGACAATCTGGCGCTTCTGAATCAGCTACTGTTTTGTTATTAGTTTAAGTATTTGCTATTGACTGTTCAAATGCGGAGTTTTGCGCATCTGTGTGTGTGCTTGCATGCGCGCGCGCAAGTGTGTGTGTGTGTGTGTGCGTGTGAGAGAGAGAGAGAGA
>NW_015540958.1:283229-286958 GCF_001515605.1 Sinocyclocheilus anshuiensis
TTTGAAAAATAATGTGTTTTTTGAACATTAAAGCATGTCAACATATTCTGTTACACCAAATACACAAAATAATGATCTTTAAAAAAGCATCATATGACCCCTTTAAAGCTAAATACAATTATTTAGAATAAACAAACAAAATGACAAAACTACATTTTGATATGACAATACTACTCATAAAAATGAAAACTCAAAATATTAATTAACTTAACATATTCAGAAGTACTATAATAATAATAATAATAATAATAATATACTTAAAAATTAAACATTAAAATACAAAAAAAAAAATTAAAATAAACATGCAACAGAACAGTTTAAGAAGAATATAATATAAAATAAAAACAGTCACATAATCACATAAATGCCACTCTGAAAAGGTGAGTTTGAAGAGAAGATTAAAAAACATATACCATTTATTATAGTAAATAATTAAAATGAAGTATATAAACAATACTGGTGATTATTATTCACTGTCATTTTTGGAAAAATGCTGCATACAGTAAATATTCTTCAAATATCTCCTTTTGCGTGCCGCAGAAATAACAGCATACAGGTGTAGAATGAATTTTCATTTGTGGGCAAACTGAGTCAAATTTAGCCAGGTTTAGATAATCAGATGCTCAGAATCAGTCACTCACCTGTATGCAAAGCTTGATTTGAGAATGCTGAGTTTCCCCTCATAAGGGAACATGTCCTCATATTCCAGCAATATCCCATTAGCACCCAGAGTTGACAGTAGAGGGAATATCTACAAAAGAACAAAGGCAAACTTTAAGAAACTATTAATACATTTGACCACATGTCTGAAACACAATCCTGTTTGCATACTTTCCCACCTGTTCAAGGTATTTGACTTTGGGTGCGGCGCCTTTCAGATCTAAGTGCACAATTTTTAATGGCTCCATGGGTGTATCATCAGGAACTACTGGTTCTAACTCCTCTTGGTTTGACTGGATCGTCTCTTTTTCCTCTGGCTGAACCTCTGGGTTGTCTGCATGTTCTTTTTTGACAGGATCCTCCTCATTATGAACCAAATTCAGCTGTGGGATACGCTGCTTAGCCCAGAAATTACCACCTTGTATGATTTGCTGGGTCTTGACACTCGTGTCTTTGCTTGAGCTATGAATAGAAGGTAAATAAAGTTTAATCACAAGCTTGTTTGGGACAGCGAAGCATGGTTTGCACGTGTACATGGAGACCCCACGAGAACTGCAAACCTCACCTGGGACGAAAGAAAATTTTCACCATGGCAACAATCACCAAGCAGCCCATGATCAACCTCATAAACTTTTGAGTGTTCATGTCTGCTTCTGTGCGGGTGAATGCGATAAACCATAGAAATGAAGGCAGGTGTTGAACTCAGGTGACCTTCGAAACAAAATTTGCATTGAAAATCAAGAGACGTAATGAAAAGCTTAAAAATCTTTACCTGTTTTAATGACAATGGAAAAGCCTCCACTTCTAAACACATCAGGGGCCAGTTGCATAAACTTAGCCTCTATATTAAGACCTATATTAAGTCCGGCTAGCAGTTAGCCAGAAATCAGTCTCATTTTTGGATTCAACTTATAATCTATGCTTTTATGTAACTGAATTTTTTAAAATTATGACCAGTCTTTGATGGCTAACTTATAAGACCAGTCTAAACCTTTCATGCAACTGGCCCAAGTTTATGCATTTAATAATAATAATAATAATAATAATAATAATAATAAAACACTTTACAAATGCAAATGAAAACGTGGTCTTTTTTTTTTTTTTATTTTTTTTACAACTGGCCCAAGTTTATGCATTTAATAATAATAATAATAATAATAATAATAATAATAAAACACTTTACAAATGCAAATGAAAACGTGGTCTTTTTTTTTTTTTTTAATGTGGGAATGCATCAATAATCGAAGTAGCTCAACAACATAACATGCATTTAATATATTTCCTCACAATTCGGCCTCTTTAGCATTCAAATATATTTTTTTCCTTGCTCAAATAGCAGACATGACGCTTTATAAATGAATGCTTGTTGTTATCACTTTAGAGAAACACCGAAATGTAAACTTACTCTGTTAAAGACCATTAATCCTTTAGATAAAAGACTTCATGTAGCATATAAGCAGACAGATTTACTTCCGTGTGTAGTTTCTTGCTGCAGCAAGTGCATTTGTGTGGTTGAAAAACGCGACAAGTTCAACGTGACGTACTTACAAGAGGTTATTTGAATTGATAATTTGATGACAAATGGTCGGCAGACATCTTTCTGCACTTGACCGAGCGAGCACCTGAACGATAACAGCGTGACAGTGAAAGTAAGTGTGCGCGTCACATCGACGCTTTACGGCGCCTGGTGTCCAGCGCATCAAACACTGAGGGACCGTAATGTCACTTATAAATGCGCACAAAAAAAAGCCAGTTGCTACAGCACATCATATGACTTAATTTGGTTTACATTTGGATAGTTGTCATAGCGTGTCAAGAAGTGCCAGCGGAGTCCTGTTGTGTGACACGATATATTTAATTTCAAACAGCTTTTTCTAATTCTTGTATAATTATTAATTTTACATGCAGTTTTTTACGTTTTCATAATTAAAGGACTACATATGCCTACTTACCATATGATATTTGTTTACTTTTCAAGACAAAACACATATAAAATTATATTTTACCAGTTATATTTTATATAGCAGGTCCAATGTCTAGTGACAAAATTGCATTATTTTAATGTAAAAACTTTCTCTCTCTCTCTTTAGCTTCTTCTTTTTAAAATAAGGTGTCTTTAAATGTGAGTCTTATATGAAAATACGTTATCTTAAACTGAGACATATTCAAATTTCTCTAGCCTATCTTGTTAAATGCAAAAAAACTTCGAAATGGAAAAACTTCGATGTTGAATCGATAACAGCAGTAAGACATGTGACAAAATACAGTTGACCTGTAGTCATATTAGCCTATTTCTTTAAGTCCCGCCCTTAACCTCTCACTGTTTGCTTTGATTGGACAGAGCCACTTTCAAGCGGCCTACGAGGATTGCAGTGGGTAGAACAGATTAAAGGGGTCACATGATGCTGCTAAAAAGAACATTATTTTGTGTATTTGGTGTAATGAAATGTGTTTATGCGGTTTAAAGTAAAAAAACCACATTATTTTCCACATACTGTACATTATTGTTTCTCCTCTATGCCCCGCCTTTACAAAGCTCATTGGTCTGAAAAAGCGAGGTGTGCTGTGATTGGCCAGCTATCCAGTGCGTTGTGATTGGCCGAATACCTCAAGCGTGTGACAGAAATGTTACGCCCCTTACCATACTGTGATGCCGTGTCCCGCCGGAGCGAAGAGACAAAAACATTAAAACCCATTACAAACGAGGCATTTGTTGCATCCAGTGGGGACATAAGGTTACACTTTACTTGAAGGGGTGTGCAGAAGACTGACATGACACCTTCATAATTATGACATGACACCTACATAATCATGACATGACACATGTCATGAATATGAAGGTTTTTATGCATGTTTATGACAAGTGTCATTAAGTGTCATTCGCTCAGTTATGTAATTTTTAATGCAAAGATGACATTGTTTGAGATGTCTTTGTTATGGGCTATGGTTTGGGGTAAGGGTAGGGGTAGGGTTAGGTTAGGGTTAGGTCAAATAATGTCATATTTGCATTAAAAATGACATAACTGAGCGAATGACACTTAATGACAGTTGTCATAAACATGCATAAAA